>NC_045752.1:11434691-11455730 GCF_008692095.1 Etheostoma spectabile | reverse complement strand
CACACACACACACACACACACACACACACACACCAATAATAGCAAGCTACCATGCAAGGTCTAGAGCTGTAATCGGGCGTTAAAAGTTAGGCCAACAAGGCACGAGCCTGATAGAATTTGGCCCGAGCCTGACAAGTTCATGTTGATTGACAGTTTTTTATTAGTCCAAACCCATTTACAGCCCGACATTATTCAAATGTGCGGACGCAAAAAACTATTGTAAAATTAAATTAAGACCAAACCCACTAGGTTCGGGCAAAGATCTTCAGCTCAAGCAAGGATGAACATCAGAATCAATTTGGTGTTCAGTCAGTGTCTTGATCAGGGACACATTAGATGCTCGATTGTATCCACCGAACGACAACACAAGCATACTGCGCAGGTGTTAACATACAGGTGGTTATTTAAACTATTTAAAAAGTACTATTACATTACTGTTTAAAAGTAATGAGATGTAACCCCAGGGCTGCCAACTCTCACGCATTGGCCGTGAGACACACGCATTTGACTGGTTTCACACGCGCACACGCCACACCCCCGATTTCTCACGCTGAAGTGTCAACCCGGTCGGTCAAATTTATGAAAGATGAGTTTATCTATGTTTTTACCTGTTGAGCCACTTGTGATCGACTAGTTGTGCTTTCAGAGACTGTGAGTGGGTTCAAGAGCGCTCCCTGTCTGTGGAATTTTCAAATTGTCGCAAAATGAGAACATTTTTTTCACGAGCCATCCCAGGTGCATTTCCCCTGCTTCAGGTATGTGCTCTGAGTATTACAGACCCGTCCGGCGCTTCAGGTAGGAGCTCTGATTATCACAGACCGTCCGTCGCTTCGTGACCACTCTCTCTGTAAAGATGGAGGTGAGCAGCGCGGCTGGTAGTGTAGCAACTTCAGTTCATTGTAGTGGACTCGCTCTGCTGGGGGCTGTGACGCGTTGCATCCATGCGTAGTCCTCCGATAAAGAGCAGCGTACAGCCACCTCTAAACTCTGTCAGAGACCAGAAACCCAAATGGGCCTCTGCGTCTGTCAGACGGTCTGAATGAGATCTACCATATCAGCGGAGGAATGACATGCAAAGCAGACTATATTACAACTCTCCACATCTCGGACAACAGAGATGGGAGGAGTTATGTGAAAAAAGTTGTAAATATGAGCAGAAATCTGGTGAAACACACCTGAGCTATACTAGCCTATATATAGCCTACATATAATATATATATATATATATATATATATATATTATATATATAATATATATATATATATATTATATATATTACGATACTGCAACGTTGGGCCACTATTGTGCATCTCTAACCTCTGCATCTCTAAATGTAAC
This sequence comes from Etheostoma spectabile, assembly GCF_008692095.1. Lineage (NCBI taxonomy): Eukaryota > Metazoa > Chordata > Actinopteri > Perciformes > Percidae > Etheostoma > Etheostoma spectabile. The sequence goes on along the minus strand of NC_045752.1, from coordinate 11,454,391 downwards.
TGTAAATAATTAATTTGATGTTTTTTAAAATGAACAAATAGTCTTTATTTTCACAAAAAAGTAAAAACAGTAAGTGGGGCCCAGAGGATGACAGCCAAACATTACTGAACATTGGCACAAAGGTTAAAGGATTAGAATTTATGCAACTCAGTGGTTCTCATTCTTTAGAATTTCAGTGGTCTAAGTTGATCCTCAACATTAATTTAACTTTGGGTCCCTGGTCCACACCAGGGATTCCTGGAACTGTTCACCACAGACCCAAACTTCTCAGCTGTTGCTGACATATGCTACTGTCTCTTCATGTGGTTCATTAGTTTGGCACATTGTGTGGGTCAGTTCTATATTATAAGAAGTTAATAATCATATAATGTAAATGCTGAATGCCCTAAAACCTGTTGATACAACAACAAAAGGCTCCTACCTACAGTTTTGCACATATCATGTAAGACTTGATTTCTCCATTTTTTTTTGCAAAAAACTCTCCAGAAAGTGCCATTAATGGTTATTTTCAAATTTTTTTCCTAGGGGGCATACCCCCAGACCCCCCTGGAGTCCCCCATCACCCACATATACCAAATCCCAATTTAAACCCTAAAGGATAAAGACCAAAGAAATTGCTTTGTAACGGCAAAATATGGGGTTGGCCCCCCCAAAATCTCACTCCAAGGTTTTGGGAAAAGTTGGCAGCCCTGTAACCCTAACCCAGCCTTTTCACCTAACCTTAACCACTCAAAGCTAATGTTAGCTAGCTGCTAACTTCAGTGTTGACGCTTGCAGAATATTCCAGATTTATTAGGTGATCTAGCATCTACCCAGGGACACTCTGACATGTGGACATGTGGACTACCTCCTGAGCTACAGTACAGCCGCACTCAAATCTGTTGCCAACACGCTAAACTACAACAACGTTGGAAAATGTTACCCGCCAAACATTAGCATGTTGTAACATTGTTGTTATGAGCATGCTGACCTTAGCATTTAGTTCAACGGCTGTGGCTCAAAACCACCTCACAGAGCTGTTGTGTTTTTTTGTTTTTACAGCATTTCCCTCTTTCTTTTTCTGCCTCCACCATTTCCTTTGTTCAGTCTTTCTTCTGCTTCTTGCTAATTAATAATTGAAGCTCATTTCAAGCTTTCCATCTTTGGAAAAAATATCTGGTCCTCTGAGACATCATGTCCCCCCATTCATTTCTTCATATTCAGCTCATGTTTTATCATCACTTGGTATTTTTATCCATGTATGTGCTTCCTAATGTTAAGAAAGACGGACTAAAGGGGGGAAAAGTATATAAAGAAAAGAGGGCTTTTAAAAATAATGATAAATCAAGCCAAGCTGAAAATAAAACAGTTTCAAAGGAAGTTGGACAGATCTTTGAATTTGCATGAACAACACAGTGCTGTGACACAAGATAGTGGATGTTGGCTGCTGTAGCAGGAGCTATGGGGGGGGGGGACTAACACAAACTATCACACGTGTCATTCCTTCAGACTGGAAAGATGTTAAATCTAACATAGGGTGAGGGATAGGAGAAGAAGAAATTACTGTAAATACCAACCTTAACCTTCCACATTGTCCACATCAGTGACAGCTGGATGGGTTTAGTGTGATTCAGAGACAGGACACAGAGGGAGTTCCCTTCACTCCTACCTTGTGGATGATAGGCACATACTGGAAATATGCAGATAATTACAGAAGGAAAGAAGAACAAGTGGCAGGAGGATATGGAATTACTGTAAAGCATCATATATTGGCCTACCACAGCAGGGACTGACAGCTGGTTTGGTTTGAATTGCTCTCGTTCTGCTGGTCAGAAGGAAGCTTGCCTATTTGTCTCTGTGCTTCCGCCCCGTGAGTCACACTCTCTTCTCTCTCTGAAGTGCCCCTGAGGCCCATAGAGGGTATATCTCTCCTCTCTTTAGACTAACCTCCACCGGAGGTGTCTATGGGCCACTACACACTGTTCCTGTGCGCACTTAAGATAACACAGTCCAACTGAACGCTCTGGATATCACTTCTGCAGCTGTAGGGACGAGGTACCCCTGTGCTTTATCATGTATGACCGTTTTAACGCCATCTCCACTTGCACACCGGCAGCCTTTATCTGACTCGCTGGTATGGGCTGAACTGTCAGGGTCACACTGAAGCCTAGTGTGCGTGTATGCTAAGTGCCAGTGTGGGTTGCTTTCCTAGTCAGGTCAATAAGATAAAACAACAGTAACAGTGTAAAGCTCCATCTCTTATACAACCAACTCCTGTTAGTTTAATGTGTTGGCCAGTCTCTTATTTCCAGTTTAGCAGAACGACCAACACATGAAAAACCTGGAAGTCCACTGAAAAACAAATCATAATTGGATAATAATTCACAGTGTTTTGGCAGGCTTCGCACTGTGTTGACAGGATTATTCACCTCATCCATAGAGAATGACTGTGACTGAAATAAAAGGCTTTTCTCCAGTGAGGAAAGTCCTCCTTGTGCCAGTGCTTTTTCTGTTCTCCCTCCCTGTTCGCACATTGCTGACAGTGTCCTCTTAAAGGAGCACATTTAATAAGGCAGCTAGTGTTTCTGTGCTCCGTATTTGGACTGAAGTCTAAAGCTGCATGAAAAGGGTGATGTTAGAAGGGATCTTGGTGGTTGGCACCACTGTGTCCCGCCTGTAAATGGGCTCCAAACCCCCCGGAGCCTCCGACTTATCACATGCTAAAAAGGCTGCTTGAGATCGCACTAAGGATGGAGTCCGCCTTTACTACCTCCCACTGTACTCTGAAAAACCACAGCATCTCTGCAGGACAGGGAGCTCACTGTGTTCCTACATAGCAGATTAAATGAAAATACTATAAATGTGGACACAAGTATAGCAGTTGACTTGAAGAGAATTTCAACATTGACAAACAAAGTTTCCATTCACTGTGTTCAAGTTGATGTGTAATGGCGTCAGCAAGGAAACTCTTGCCCAGTTAAACTGTTGTTAATGATCAATGCTAATAAAGATTAAACTCTTGTGTCGTCATGCACAGTAAATACTAATGGATCATCGGAACCGGCACTGATATTAGTGTGTTAAAAGGTGCTGGTCCTCTGTGCCTTGTGGTGACACTCTGACAGTCTGACAGCGGTGACTAGCTGGGCAAACTGTAGCCCTGCAGTAGTGCTGACACACTGAATTAGTGAAAAATAGAATGTAAAAAAAAAAAAAAGCTATTACTTTCCCACATGGTTTTGTCACACTTTAAATAGATGCATTTACAGTAACAGAGACAAGAATTATAAACCTGTATTGCACTCATTTTACAAAGTTGGTGCCAGAGAGGGAATCAATACAAGAAGACTAAAGAAAATGAAAACAAAGATAACGATAGAAAGCATTAAACAAAAGATAGTAATAATAAGAAGAAAGTAATAGTAAAGGCCCTCTCAATTAAAAGAAAAAAACACAAAAACTTCATAAGTGTAGCCTAAAGACTTAAGGTTGAACTCAAAGTCAGTAATGTATGGCGGTGGCCAGACTGGTAGTCACCATTTAAGCCCATGACGCAGTCAATTCAAATGACATCATCAACTGGGCTAAATGCTGCCGTACAGCTTCAAATTGTATAGCATGACTTTATAGCAAAACAAAAAGGATAAATACTTGCCAGTACTGTAGACTAATACATTTTAAAACTTTATACGGAACATTATGAAAACATATTTACAGGAGGTTTACTTTGTAATTGTATTAAGCTTTTCTGTCCTCTTCTTTTTTTACGACCAGTGTTGCGTCATTAAGCCATGGAGATGGATTAACTTTGTGAACTGATCTAGTTTTCAAGGTTGCAGTAGCATCCAAGGCTGATGGGCACAGGCCATTAAAGTGGCTAACCCAATCATTTGTGCGTGCAGAACAAGCCGAAAGTCTGCTTTGAATCAATTCGGCTGATGAAAATTGAATAGTTGATTGAGCATTAAGGATGCCGGAGCAGATGGTTATTTCTCCTGCAGAGTAACAACTTTAAAGCAGCATTATAAAGAAATACTTGTATGATCAGAGATAACAATTCACAGTATGGAGTTCTCACTTTTAGTGAAAACTAAGTGACAATTGTTCAGATACATGCCTGCATCTCACTACTCAAAATCTGACCCTGCCTCTGGAATCCACTCTGCTCTTCCTCTTTAACAACTCCATCTTCTTCATGCTTCAATTTTAGCTGCAACCTTAACTCCCAACTTGTTCAAATCTCTGGGGATCTTGTCAAGAAATGCTCTTCTCCTTGTCCCATTTTCACTCTGACTACACTGCTAATCAAAGAAAAGCCAAGTTTTGTCGTCTGACAGTTTCTTTTTGTTGGTGGTACATTTGATCCCTGAGTTGGCAGACCAGACAGTGATGAGAATGTCCTCAATATGCTGAATACAGCTGATCAAGTATGGTTCTTTGATTTAAGAAAAAAAAAAAAAAAAAGAAGCTGTGTGACACTTGCACGATTACAAGATATTTCATATTTTAATCTTCGAAAGCCTCTCAAGAACATTCGCTCGCTACTCAGAAAATAAAAGAAGTTTTAGAAAATGAAAAATAACAGAAGAATCTCGTCTCATTCATTCACATGGTATTCAAATGGCTTTTAATTACCTCTGACGAAGACAAAGAGCACAACACAGCAGAGTACAGCTTGTCACAGAATGAAGACTGTGAATGAAATTCACTTATTAACAACCTTTTAAATGTACGGTAATTGCAGCACCATCTGCCAACACCGCCATTTGTATTGTTTACAGACACATCTGATAGGATAGAGTTCCACTTAAAATAGAAGGTCTGACTCAGATAAGCGGGAGACAGACAGAGAGGGATAGAGTGTCATCTGTGCACTGTTGAACCACAGGTAATGATGGAGTGTCTGTTGGTGGAGTGGTGTGACTCCCTGTAATTGTCTCTGTGTTGAGGCTGTAGCAGGGATGAGTCACCCATGCCCCAAATGTTAATCACCATGGCCAGCTAGTCTGACTAAATAGGCCCTCAGGAGAGAGACCCAGTCATTTGGCCTCACTCCATGGACCTGCTCCCCCAAACCACATCCCCAACCTCTGTTCAGTTCAGACCACACTGACTCTGTAACTTTGCCTCTTGGGATTTCTTGGTTAAGTTTCCCCAACCTCTAGAAATTAATTGGACAAATGAAATGTCCTTGTGTGTTCATCTTGTTTTGTCGCTGCTGCAGTCATGTGGGTATAAGCTACCCATTTGCCAAAATGACAGTGTTATCCTCTGGTGCGCAGTAGGCCTGCACAATATTGAGAAAAAAAACTGACATTGCGATTTTATTTTTCATATGATTCATATTGCAATATTAAAAAATAGACTAATTTTTACAAGATGACATGAATAGCTCTATTTGGAAATAATAAATAATTCTTGACTACTGGGGTGATTTTGTAAGGGAGTGCATCTACGTAGAAAACAAAAATGAAAAGGGAACTTTTCTTAACCATTCTTTGTTGAACTTTAATGCTTTATTAACACCAAAGCAAGTAAGCGCTGTGAATACTCTTCTGAAGGGATTTTTGAAAGGGAAATTAAATGGTTAAATACACTGATTGACCGGCATGACACCATTGCATTCATATAATACTATCAATCCATGCTAAAGTGAATGATAGTAATAATGCATGCATGTTGCTTCCTCTAAATGTCAGGTTGTGGTCGACTAGCGGGGCCAGCTTGTTTGTTAGAGAAATGAATCAACATAGACTGTGATTGGTAGTTTGCTATGCATGCAGAGCCTGCATGTCACACACTAGCAACTGTGTATCCAAGAACACTTAAAACAGTGTGAATTACGTTATATTACAAACAGACTGCTGTTGTAGATTAGTTTTACTTCTCCAGCGTTGCAGCTCCGAACTGTAACGTTAGTTGGGACAGATGGCTTGTTTCTTTAGGCTAACTATATTAACTAACATTAACGGATCTGTAATTTCAATGACACATAATGGGACAAAATCGCTTCCAACCTGTAAGGGGACAGAAGTGGGAAAAGTTCTTTAGTGTTGCTTTAAAGGGGAATGGTCGCTGGTAACAATCACGTAAAAGGAGAACAGTGGAAGTTTACTTTTCTATCAGGCAGCAAAAAAGTTTAGTGTCAACTTTGCAATGTCCTGTGATGTGACTATTACGTATGCGTACGTCGCGATGTATATGATGAAACAAAGTATCATGCAGCCCTAGTGCGCAGGGAGATTTCATACTAAATTTGTGACACTAGGGAGGCTGGACTATTTGAAATAATGTGAGTGAGTTAGATAATCAGTGGCAGATTTTCCTATTTTTTCTTCCTCAGCTTGAAAATAATAGAAATGTCCTTGTAGGAGATCTTGCTTTGTGCCTACTCCCATTTCCATTTCAATTGCTCTGTCAACAACTCATACGTCAGTGGCCAAATCAATAACAAAGCCATGATTACTGTCATCAAACTGAGTGAGAGCAACACCTCAGTGAAGATGTAACACCAAACCTGGACTCAGGTTTTTCAACTCGGCTTGATGAAGGTTGAACCTGCATTTACATTTTGCGCAAAAAGCAAACTCTATTAGCAATTTGCATGGGGTTTGATTTGCCTGAATACAGTATTTTTAAATTCCACATGAGAAAGAGTCTTCTAAACCAAGTATCATATAACTTCCAACAGAGCAAGAGACCTTTATTAATCCCACATCAAGCAACATCAGCCTCCAATACACCCAGCTTTGAATTTAACACTGGTGCTTAAATGGAAAATGGAAAATGCTTTAAATGGAAATTGGTCTGCGTTAACGGAAATGACAGTAGGAAGGGTGGGCTGGAGCTTTTTAAGCTAATAAACATCAGAATAATTTGGGCTCAAACCATAGAAAGAGAAATGCAGTGACAATGCTGCAGTCGGGTGCAGTGTTCTACAATGCGTTTCAATTGCATTTGTGACTAAAAATAGATGTGTGCAAACTGTAAAAGGTATTTAGGAGCACATATGCAAATACGTAAGGGCATTTTCATACTTGCCATTCTTTGCAGAAGTGGCAGCCATTAGCTTCCATGAACTTCTCTACATTTAGTTTTACATGGTTGTCTTTCTGTTTTACTAGAGCATATAAAGCGTGTATAAAACCCCATCATTTGATACATTTTCATTGCGCCCGTAAAATTCTTTATGCACCTACATTTTTCTACTTAGGACCACATGCTCCTAAGGAAAAAAGTTAGCATTGAGCCCTGGGGTGGTAACACGATAAGAGGCTAACGTGGTTAATCCCACGCTTTGGAGGCACAGCTGGCTGCAAGAAGCAAATGCACATTCATAAATTTGTGATTTGTTTCCACAGTAAGGGCTGCGGATTTGAATATTGCCAGGGCTGTCCCCACATCTGGATTTTCAGAGTTGGTACTTCAAACTAATGCATCGACCTGGAAGGGGTGTATTCATTTGTCATGTGCTCGTAGTTCATTAATTCATTCTTTTTTATAAACACTGAACATTACATTAATCCTGACTCATGTGTTTTCTTCAGTACACCTTACCCTACTATGAGATATATAATATTCACTCAGTGCACCTGCAGAGCTTTCGTCTCCACACCAAACTCCTCTATCTGCCTTGTGTTTTACCTGTAAGACCCACATTTGAATGCCTTTGTTCATCATACGTGATGTGCTAACATTAGATTTCCACAGTCAGTGAAATCAAAAGTGTGGACAATTTGCAAACTTCACCGCTGAGTGAGACTGTGGATTATCCAATATTTTTTCCCCTTTCTCTTTTTTTTTGTAATTTTTTTTGTTATTCTTTCTCTATGATATTTTATTTATAGTTTATGTTAGGAATATCCCAAGGCCTGATCTGAGAAGTGCTTTTAGCAGTTGCAGTTGTGGAGGAAATAACTAGACAATTCTGATGAGCAAAGTCCCAAAGCAGATGTGGCTGAGCAGATTGCCTTCACAAACCCTTGCTAAATTACAGCCAGCTGTCACACACAGATAGCATACAGCCAGGAATGAACACTTCTCTTCACTTTGAAAATATGTTGAGAGGATATTAGATCACAATGCATGGCCAGTCCCTTTCTAGGAAGCTTATTCAATAATTCAAGCGGACGTGCTAGTAAGGTTGCAAATTTTAGCTTTGCTGACATAATAGATGGTTCATTTTTGACTCCCCTGAGGTGGAAGAATAAAAGATTTATGAGCAAATTTGGTTGCTGCCTGGCAATGCATTAGCTAGTCCTGAAGGTGGTCTGTTGACATTACAGATAATCGATTGCCATTGAGTAAGGATATGATGCCATTAAACATACTGTAGCGCTTTTGCTTTCCTATTGGTTCTATCATTCAGTCAGTCAGTCAGCTTTTTAGGTAATTCAGCTTTGTAACATATGCTCTTATAAAACACAGGTCAGTGCTGCTGACATGTCCTCTGCCGGTTCCTATTAGGAGGAGGAGTCATCCCCGTAGGGACTAAGGGCAGCAAAGCACATTACAGGTGTGTGTCGCAGCCGGCTCCCCTGTGGCAGTGCGAGATTAGATTTTACTTCCACATGTCAGCCCAGCCGCCCAAATTTCATTACCTCTACCTGTGAGCTGGAAGTAACAAGACTTTATTGCCAGCATTCAAAATCTGTCACCCAGCAAGAACAGAGTTGTTTTCACAGCACCCCACCAGAGTTGAAATTATGCTCGAGGAAAAATATCCTAATTCTGCACAGTATCACACACAGAACTGCTGGCGAATGTGCTGCTCGCTGTCTGACAGCAGCCTCGGCTTGTGTGAGCTTCTAAATATCTGCGCTGGTCCAGAGGCACATATTCCCCGTGCGCTCTGCCACGCCTCCTCTCTCTTTCATAACAGCCCTTTTCACTTAGTCCCTCTTTTGTTGTCACAGGAACAATCCTTGCCCCTAAGAGCCTGTCAGCATTCCCTCACTCACAGTGGCAAACCAACACAGGTAATAAGGACATCAGGTCTGCAGTTACAGCAGTGTGTGAGTGACAGTTGTACCGCAGTGGAAATAAGGTGGTGGGAGGGAATGAGCTTAATGATACACAGCAGAGCTATAAAAATCCTCTCTTATACCAGGAGAAATGACAGAAAATCCATGCATCTTGGAAGGTCAGCGGCCTCTCTTACTCACTGATTGATGTCACTGATGATGCACGTGAATATGCAAACAAAGAAACGTCATAATATTGAGCTGAGGTACGTAATGTGTAGACGAAAGAAACCTACCGTCTCCAGCAGAGAGAGAGAGAGAGAGTAAGCAGCAGATGGTGTTTTAAAATGATGACATGAAAAAGAAAAAAGCATGGCTTTAAATCAAAACTTGGCTAAGCGGATGAATATGTGATGCATCATTTGGCTGTGAAGTGCCTCTACATGTTACAAACTATACATGCACACGTTAGTCATTCAGCAGTTCGCTAATGATGTATGGAGCTGAGCGCAGATGGGAGAGGCCGGACCTGCCCGCCACTTGCATTTCACTGTTACCAGATCTACATCTTGTTGCTGTAATCAAAAACCATGTATCAACGCTTCAATAGAAGGACACATTGATTCAAGTACAAGAGGAAAGACTAGCTTTGACTGTGTTGCCAACTACTACAGATGAAGTAGAACTTGGTGAAAATATTGAAAGGAAGGAGATAGGTTCTCGACTTCCAGATCTCCCCTCTCCTCTGAGATGTCTCAACTCTGCGATGGCGATTTGTCTCTTGTGTCTCCATCATCAAGAACAGGCTTGTGGGCCCAGTGAGGGAAACCTAGGTTTGATGAGGTTCTGTAAACCAATTACCACCACGAGTGGCGCGTCAGGGGACGACGCCAACATCAAAGATAGACAGATGATCCTCACCCCCAAAAAATAACCTTTCTAAAAATGATGTTTCAATCGAGAAAGTGGAAAAGATTGAAACTGAACTCCAATTCAGTATCGCCGGTGTGTAAGAGTTGTTTCCATGAGCCACTGAGCTCCAGAATTTCCAGCAGCAGAGAGAATTGTGCCCAGTCTGAGGCCCCCCATAGCGTCTCTAAGCGGCAAGCATCTTCATCCACATCCTCAGAAAAACACAGTGTTATCCAGTGCCACCCGACACTGTTACACCATTGTCGATTTCCACTTTTACATTTTAGCAGCGTACCTCTGTCTTGCATAACAGTCAACACGCTGTGACTTAGAGGCAGGACTTTTTTTGTCCCATGATCGAGAGACTAGGGAGAAATAATAACTGATGAATGATAGAAAACCCTCTCTGAAAAAAGAACTACTTTGAAACTGACAATCAGGCAGATAGCAGCAGATGCTTTTCGCCTGGTACAATCTGTTCACTTTCTCCACACCGCGCTCTTGCATCCCACCTCTCCCTCTCTGTTGTTTTTTTCATTATTTCACACGCAAATAGCCTTCCTTTGCTTTTCTCCCCTAATTACAGACCAGTGGCTGTAAGGATGCTGAACCTTATTAGGATCCGAACCTTTACAGAGTCCCACAGGCACTCAAAATGCAGGTGGCGTGAGAGGTTATTGTAGAATGTGACTGCAGAGTGAAAGCTACCATCCTGCATTTAAATTGCTGTTTGTAAATGACCTCGAAGGTAAATCTTGCAGAGGACTGAACTGCAGGTCACGTGATTCTATCTCTCAGGAGCAAACTGAAATAAAACCAGATCCGTACAAACCGGCTTATAAAAGTAGCCAGTCAGATGTGTGGCTGCTGATGCTCTTCATTTCAGAAGGGTATCTCTTTTGAAAGTAGCCCCTGTATCTGCACAGACCACTTGGTTTTAGAGTGGACTAGCTATTCAGAGGAGCAACAGACCCCTGTTTTCCCTGCACTCAAGCCCCTAGCAACCCGTGGAGTATCTGACAGACCTTTACAAGAGGGAGATGATCTTTTTCTGTACTCCTTCAGTCTAATCAATAGAAAAGTGACCTAATGATTCACTGTGGTTTGTGGGTAGGCTGATACTCTCTTGTGTATAGATCGTCTTAACTTGGCAGCGTTTCGTATTTGCATTTTGCTTGCAAGAATTGTTCCAACCCCAAACCTTTGATTTGAAGTATCTCCTTGTATTTTGGGGAAACACAAAGGGAGCTTATTCATTTCTCCTTAAAAATAAGACAGTCAGAAAGCAATGACAACAAGATTAACCCTCCCTTCCACAGAGTTTATTTAGTCAAGCCTTAGTCCTGACTTCCTGCCCATGCCGGAGCCAAATTTGAACTTTTAATTGCTTAGCTTCTCTTTGTCAGGGATATGGAGACTCTAAGCTGACACACGCACACAATCCATCCCATCTCCAAACTCTCCACATCACACCCAGGTCTGTCACCATAAGGGATCCTCAACTGGCCCCAACAAGTGACAAACTTCCTCATCAACACTCTCTGTCCTAACATATGGGTGTGGTTGGTTCAAAGTAAAGCGCAGCAGCACTGTTGGACACTTCTGGATGTCAGCATGTTTCCCCGAGGGGCATCCAGCTGGATGGGCAGTCAAGCAGCGACTAATTAGACTCGTAGTACAGTCCTATGCCTCTGGGCCTCTTTGTCAGGACAGCATCTGCGTTGTGCTGTCGCCACTTGAGCTAAAGAGATTGTTAATTCCTAGTATATGATTAAATTACACATGAATTCACAGGGAAACACCTTACTTGAGGAAAATATGTGACTGGACATTTTGACTCAATTGTTGGGCGGCTAGTTTGCAGGAATAAATGTGAAAGGTATTGTTTACATGTTTACTGATGGGAAGCACAGATTGCTTCCTAATGCTCTTTTAATGTGTGTCATCCTTAAAGAAAACTGAATAAACCATTTAAGCAGAACAATACAAAGATGAACTCAAGCCTACATTTAACCTTCAACACTCTTTTCTTGAAATGTTGTGGCCCTGATTCGGGTGATTAGGATAAATAATTAACTTTAGTGCATCACAGTCCATCACCACTAATGATTACAGGGATAACACATGAAAGGTATTGGCAAAAGGGAAAATGGATTCACTGAAGTGTAAAGCCATTTTTTTTCAGCTGCAGCATATAATGGGAAAACAGTTTGTTTATTGCGGAAGAGAAAAGCTGCAGGGCGGTCCTGTGGAGATGGCAATTTGGAGAAGAGATGGATCAGTGAATATGTCTCTTTTTCAACATAGTTGATGCCTTACTGAAATGCAATGTTTGTAGCAGGTGACCAGTTTTTTTTTGGGTGATAATAAGAATCGGCCAGAGTTTTGAAGCAACTGTTTATGTCTTTGTGCATGTGTTCATACGAACATGTGGTACACATGACTGTGGCTACGTGTCAGTGTGTGATCGAGTGCAAATGTGATTCATTCACACGTCTCCAACGCAGTATAAATTTCCAACCATCACGCTCAGTTGGCAGGGCTTTTCCAGTTGCTGTGTTTGCTGCTGTCAGTGTCTCTCCCTAGTGTGTCAGATCCAGCTGAGAAGCTCTCACAGTTCCCTCATCATGACTTGGCATGCTAAGAGAGTTGGATAGTGGCGGGGTGGAGAGATGGGGGAGAGAAGGGGGGGGGTCTTCACTCTTCAGCAGGCTTCATTCTCACCTTGTTCCCCAGGGCACCACACACCAGCTGGAACTCACTTAATTATGCACACGGCATGGCGCAGAGGTCAACATGGCCCTCAAAAATAGTGTTGTGTGACCGGTTGTTGTACTTTGGGAAAGCAACTTTATAGTATCTTGACAAGTTATAGGCTGGGACAGAATGTGTTTAATGTACTGTACATATGTATATATAATGTGATTATATAGTCATACAAAATGAGTACCTTGTAAACTTAATCATAATAAGTGAAGACAAAGTAACCATGAAAACTACAATATATTGGGGTTCTTGAGAAGAATAAAGCGTGTGTCTTTTGTAAATTTTGGGGAACAGTGAATAGGTAGATACAGACACAGTTTGATGAGACCTCATGGGTATCATATTAGCAATGAAAAGTTCATTAACTAGATATTGCAGCACTTTTTGTTGTCTGTCAAAGAGCGACAGAACACTTTTTACACAACACATTCAATGTGAAATGATGTGCCGTTTTATTAATTATTTAAAGGAATACCAAGAACAAGGAATCCGTTTTTATTATGTAGGAATGCACATCAAAGAAAACATGTATTATGTTTGCAAAAATTCAAATACATTCAGAAGTTAAAGTGAACAAGAAGTACACATGAAACAAAAAAGAAAGCTACAAGCTAACTGCCAAGAGAGGTTACTATGTTATTGGTGTCCTAGTAGCCTCTGGAAACAGAAGTACTGCAGAAGCCAGTGCTTATGACAACACACTAAGAGTGAGAGCATCCATTGGGAAGAGTACTGTTCTATGCGCCAGCAGGGGGTTTAGTGCAGCCACAGGCCCTCACTGTGAAGAAACCGAGTGTAACGCTGGACAGGGCAATGCAGCAAACATACAAAAAAAAAGTGTGCAGTTTAGTGCTGCTTTGATACAAGGAAGGCATTAAAAGTAAGTAAAGCAGTTTATATTGATGGAGGGCAAAGCTAAAAAGTTCATCAAGGTCATAGAAGATGGAGGCATTCCCCACATGTCTCTCAAATTAAGGCATTATGTGTTTGTTGTAAAGTGTATTTGTTTAAAAAGTGAGGAAGGTACAATGGATGGAAGTAGTGTAAAGGATTCAATCAATCAATCAATCAATCAACATTTATTTATATAACACTTTTTCAACAACCAGCAGGTGTCCAACGTGCTTCAAATCAGAAGCTAAGAATTAAACAACATATCATCCAATTAAAAAGAATGAAATGTAGAAAACTGTAAAATGGTTACACAGATTCAGAAACTCGTGGTTCAGGACTGCAGGACAATTGCAGCCTCCATCATGTGTGACGTGGTTATAACAATGCTCCAAACCTCTCTGACGTTAGAATGAACTGTATTCAACTGTAAATATGTGTGTTGAGGTCAGATGATGAATACTCATTCACAGCAGCATTTCCATTTATTGTTGAATGTCATGATTTATTCATATTTGATCAGACTCTAGAAGGTTACACTGCAGGAACTGAAGATAATGTATTGACAACTGGAAATTATTTTTGAATGTCAATGGAGTAGTTGAGACTTGTTTAAGATTGTCTCTTAACAGGGCTATTATTTTCTCTTCAGATTTTAACAAACAGGAGAAGGACTGTGCTCCATTCTTCTTCTCTAAGAACATTATGTCATGCTGCTGCTGTATTTCCACTGAGCATTAACATTCTGCCAGATGCTCCCATTTATAACAGTATTATTAATACATTCCCAATGAATCCTAATACATTTAAAATATGGTTGTGTTGTTATTGTCAATTATTTAATAATGGAGCGGGATTTTCTGTTATAATGACAAACTCATGTACAGTGTTGGGGAAGTTATTTTTAAAAAGTAGTGTTTACTTGTTACTTCTTAAAAAAAGTCATCCGTTATTTTACTTAGTTACCCTCTATGGAAAGTAACTTTTTAAGTTACTCGTTATGTTATGTTACTAATTGTGTAGGCCTACATAAAGTTCTACTATGGAGGACATAACATTTATTTCTTTTGTGCTTTTTAGAATAAAAAATAGTATCAAGAGGCTCCTTTGGAACAACATGATGAAAACATGAGAAAACATTACTCATCTAAATCCAACAGAAAAAAAGATTAACTTAAAAATGGCTTGATGTTGATGAGTTGTGTAAATAAATAATATGGCATAATACAGCTTAGAGGCAAAAACATTTTAGCCAAAACAAAATCCAGCATAACTTAAAGCATGACTAGCCTCAGAATAATAAAAAGGCTATGTTAACTGAATATACTGGCAGATAGAAATGAGGGTATTAGGCATAGGCTTGAGCTATGTCTATAGCATGGGTGGCAGGCAACCTATTGGGTGATTATACCTCATCAGGAGCAGTCTTTCAAAATGTTATCTTAATGTCTGTTTCTTCTGGGGGTAAGCACAAGACCTCCCAGCCTGAACAGCCTTTCCACCGGTGCACTGGATGGTGTGGCAGTGTTGTATTTCATGAACACAACTTTGGGCAAACGGTTGAGAACTTCTAACTTTTTAATTCCCTCATTAATGGCAGTGGACAAAAGTTTCTTGAAGCAGTGGGAATACCTCCCTCAAAAGTTAGCGTTGGCTGCTTCTCTCTTGCCATGATTGTCTACCACCAGCCTCTGTCAGGTACCGTGTGAAGCTTGTGACTACTGCACAAGCGCACAGCTGAAAAGACAGTGTCGCTGTCAAATCTGTCCCTGGGAAAAGTAACGTTGCGCCACATTGAAAACATTTTGTCACCAAATTTTCAGTAGTAGCGTGTCACACTACTAATTACAGTAACTGTAACACGTTAACGCATTACACACAACACTGTTAATATATAGCTTTTGAGTACATTTAAACACAAATGAATCCTTGGATACTCAAAACAGGACAAGTATTCACACACAAGAAGAAAAATAACATGACATCTTTAGGTGTTTGAGAATGACTTGGCAAACCGAAAACTTTTTAAAGCCTCAATGGTATTTTGTCTTCATTCAGCTCCCGCTGACGCGTCATACTTATCTCCAGGCCAGATAAGTATCTTTTCGCTCGCACCTGCATGTCCTTTGATTCCTCACAGACCTGCATGTCTTGTAACAATGACAAGTGGGCCCAAACCCCACTGATGACAGCTGAATCTTTAATGACGCTATTACTGCCTGATACATCTTTTAGCAGCCGCTGTCTCATTTCTGAAGACTGGGACAGTTTTTAATAGCTTCATCTGTAGCCTTTTTTGGAAAAAGAGCACAAGATTTCAATTAGTAGAAGAGTAGAAGTGAATGTTTCTGCACTTACGGCCTGCCTACCAGAGTTCAACCTGTCACATCTTCTCGATGGTTGTTTATGTCAATGACGCTCTCGTTTAGGTTTTATTTCACTTCATTAAGTACCAATTACAAAAACCATATTAAAGGAAGTGGTGATCTTGTTTTAAACATTGGAGCGTACAGGCCTTTCCTGACATTAATGTGGAGTAAATGCTTTTTATTGACCGGTGGCCTTAGTTGTCGGTATTCATCTCAAGCTGCTCCCTCACATTCTCCCTACACCTTTACCCTCCTACATGTGCCATACAGAGTTGCTAGTGCTGCCCTCAGAGCCATAAAAGATAAGATGAACAACACACACACACACACACACACACACACACACACACCTACACACAGACACAGCCATGTATTGGTACAAATTTGCAAACACGTGTGCAGCAAATGCAAACATGCGGTGGTAAGATACACAAGTGTTCTCCTGAGAATCATTTATAGAGCTCGGTGGCGAGGGGCAAAGTGCTGTTATCGCATGCTAGCAGCAATTTTCATCTCTCAAAAACCCTCCACACCAAGCTGCAAACACCATTAGCTTGTACATCCAGGAGATACGATGTGCACTTTCTGTAGCTTTGCCAAGTACTTCTTGTCTGCTGTCATCCTGTAGGGAGATAATGAGTCCTTCTTTCTAAAGCCTACTGCTATATGCAGTCCAAGGTCCATTATTACATGACAACAAAAGGACTTAATCCTTTGCATGTTGCTGCGTCTCAGGGGATTTGAGGAGTCCTTCAGAGTTGGATCAAACAGAGCGGATGTCAAAGATGTTGCCTTGTTGTTTTACTTCAAAGGAAAGATTGTGATGTGCTAATCTGTCGTGCCACTGATTGTTCTCATGTAAAACAGTTTATGCTCACATATAGGCGAAAGCAGGCCTAAAATACCAAGGCTCTGTTCACAACACAGAGGGCAGATGCCCCCTCCTCCTGTGAGAGATTTATCAACAAGAGTTGAGGCAGTAATTCTCCACAGTGGATGTTCAATAATTGATACCACGACACACTCTCAAGCTGATGGTGGGAGATTGGTAATTGTCTTGCCACAAAGTGTTCTCCCCCTCCTCTCTACTCTGCATTATGTGAGTTATTGCATCCATATGCATCAGGGTGTTTTGTTGTAAATTTATGGGCTGCATATATAAATCGTCCATTTAAGACATTGCCAGGCAGGATGATTAACTTTGATTGTAATGGTGGTTTAGTTAATGTGCTGCGGTATGCTGCTCTCTCCGCTTGTTGTTCTCTCTTTACCTTCCTATCCACTTTTGGTGTTGGGTTTAGAAAAATGTTGCAGAATTTTACAAACAAACATTTTACAGGAAAAACACTCATTTGACACACAAGCTTGACATACTTAATCCCAATCGGACATGTTGGTCAATTCCAGCAGACTGTATCTATTGGAGGATTCTTCCTTTGGCAACCATAAATGTTTATATAGAATTTCACACAAATCGATCCTGTAGTAGTGGTGAACTGACTGACCAACAGGCTCACCGACATTAGCTGTTCATAGAGGCTAACATGGCTAAAAAATAAAAGTATATACAGTAGCCTGATAGGAGAAAAAGAGGAGTGTTCAGAGCCTCTAAGTTCAACCCAAATCACCCAGTGAGCTTCGTCATACTGTAGTAGCGTGTATGCTTGTGTTCATATGCAGGTGAGCGTGTACGTGTACAAGTGTGCTTACTTATTAGACAGATGCTTAGGGAGCCATAAAGAATATTATAGCCTGTACTGTCAAACCACAGCAGCTACTCTACTGCATATGGTTGGCTGCAAGTATGCAAAATCATGACTTTTTTTATGTAGATTGATTTCTACATCAGAGCGCTGACTGCTCACATCAATACATGAGCTGACTTGACTGCTTATGCTCTACAAACAACTGTTTAAGGACTTGACCAAACACAATTATTTTTTAAATAAGTGATGAGTTTCTGTATGTTTGTGTGTTTAGCACTTTGTATAGGGATTTCTGCAAAGTCATATGTGTGTTTGTGCATGTGTGTCCATGCACTTTAGTGACTTGATGTTCACTTGTTTACTGTACTGTGTACTCCCCTGTGTAGTGGCAAGCTGTGCCGGGCCTTACTTTAGGCGGCT
The DNA here is from genome assembly GCF_008692095.1 of Etheostoma spectabile. NCBI lineage: Eukaryota > Metazoa > Chordata > Actinopteri > Perciformes > Percidae > Etheostoma > Etheostoma spectabile. The sequence goes on along the minus strand of NC_045752.1, from coordinate 11,436,385 downwards.
GATGTGTGATGTGTTTGAGTCTCTGGCTGTGTCGGAGGTGTGATGTTTATTTCTGCCTCTGGGGAGTAACTATGACAGCCCTTTTCAATTGGCCAAAGCTTCCGACTGAAGCCCCTGTTACAGATAAATAAATCAACCCAACCTGTGGTTCTATTACCATGCATATATATATATATATATATATATATATATATATATATATATATATATATATATACGTCTGACCCATGCTTCAACACTTATCGTCACCTGTAGGGATATAAGGATGTCCTCAGGTCAATTTCAAGCATCACTAGCCTTGTGTCCACTGGGTATTACATATATTTCCAAACCCTTTACGTTATTTTCGGTTTCTGCTCTATGGAGCATTTTAGCATCTATAAACTCATTGTTTTGGTTTTACAGGCTACAATTTTACTGTTTTTTAATTTACTCTCACCGCTAAGAGAAAATTACAAAAACAGTTTATTATGCTGCCAAAGTAGCCAAAATACCAGTAAACTCAATCCTGAATCTAGTGTTTGACTTCAAGGCACCTTCTGTAATATTTAAAACTTGTAAAAAAAAAAATGTTCTCACATTGGATGTTTTTCTCTTCTATCACTGATGAAAAAAAACCATAAAGCATAAATGCACAGTAATCCAAGTTATGTAGTTAGAACCATTTGAAATGGTTACTGTAGTAAATAGAATATGTGATTTTTTTGGTTTTGTTTGTATTTAACAAACCCTCTGGCCTTCCCACAGATAGAAGACATTGTTACACGAATACAAGATGAGAAAGCAGGAGGTGTAGCCATTCGGACTGTCAAAAGCTTCCTCTCTAAGATCCCCAGTGTGGTGTCAGGTTAGTATTATGTGTGCGTAGGTGTGTATGTGGTCATGCCTGTTTACTGTTTGTGATTTCCCATTTATATACAGTATGCTGTAGTTCACTGTGTTTCTTCCTTAATGAGAACTTGCCTTACTCCTTCACCCCCCTCTTTCAAAACCACTCTCAAATCCTACTTATTCAAACCTGCTTTTAATTTATGATTATTGTTTTAGTTTTTAGTGTAATTGTATTTAGTATATTGTTACTGCTTTTACTGTTTCTGTCAAAGAGCCTTTGAGTACCTTCTAAAAGCGCTATACAGAAAAAATTTATTATCATTATTATGATTATGTGTGTGTTTGCCTTTGTCTAGAGAAAACGTATGACTCACTATCAGAGAAGCAAATATGACCTTTTGGGCTCAATTAAATTGCTGCTTCTACAGTTGGAGGGAGATGATGTTTTAACCAATAAGCCACTGAGGAAACTGCCTTTGGTGTGCTGCCCTTGTCACACTTTTTTCTCCTTCTTTCTGCCTGTGTCCATCTGTGTATGCACTGTACTCCTTCTTGTGTTTGGGCATCTGTGTGTGCTTGTGTATGAGGATGAGTCACCAATGTTGGACGACGAGGTCACTCCCACTCTCCCAAGGGTTGTTTCGGAGTCACTGCTTAACATGGCTCCCCCAGGCCCGATGCCCTCACAATCATTCTCAGCAGCCTCTGCCAAAGCACAAAGACCTGGCCAAATATAGTGCTGTTGAGGAGCAGAGAGAGAGGCAGGACTGCAAACCTGTTAACATTATGTTTTTATATATGCTTTGACCCACAGCTTAGAACGGAGACAAACTCACAAAGACTTCCTCAAAGCTCATTACTGT
>NC_045752.1:11430660-11434681 GCF_008692095.1 Etheostoma spectabile | reverse complement strand
CAGCTCTTTTTGAAACAATTGTGCATGTAGAACTGTGACTCCACTTCTAACCATAATCGTTTTATGAATCCAAGGGGCGGACATTGTTCAGTGGCTGATGAAAAACCTTTTTATTGAGGATCCAGGTAAGTCTGTTGAGAAATCTGTCATTACATAAAACCACAATAGTGCTCAATTGAAGAGGAAGGCAATTTTAACCCCCCCTTCTGTGTGCTTTCTGTCATGTCACCAGCTGAAGCCATCCACCTTGGGAGTCTGATCGCTGCCCACGGCTACATCTTCCCCATCTCTGACCATGTCCTGACACTTAAAGATGACGGAACCCTTTATCGCTTTCAGGTACAGAAAGTTCCACCATGGGAATAGCCTTGGTATGGAATGGGAGGGCTTTAAATATAGAAAGATTTGATGGTGGTAGTTTATAAGAGGGATATGTTAATTGTGTGATGCTAATGAGAGCAATCCTTACTAAGCCTATTACTCACCCAACCAAGGTCAATACTGTATATCCCTGATGGACGTTTCGTCAGCGTGAGGTGGGCTGCAGAACAAGGCCTACGGGCTTGTTGGAGTTTTTTTTATTTATTTTTTGCTCCATCTGATCCAGCATGAACTTTGACAGGTCCCTCTGATAGCTTTCAGGCTCCACGTTGACTCATTACTGTGACTGGGCCATTTGCATCTTTATCCTGTCCAGCTACACTCGCCAAGCTCTCTATGGGAAGCACTGAGCTGGTTGCACGCTGGCTCTGCACTTTTCACTGTCACCAGCCGCTGCTCCTCCTCCTAACTCTACCACTGAATGCATTTATCTTCACCACCTATTGCGTAAGATTAAAAGCCATTATTGTGCCCATGCAGGGAGGGCAGTGTGTGTCACACTTGCTCATTCAGCAGAGGCTAAAAATATCCCCTCTGATGTTGTCATAATGCAACAGGCCCCCGTCATCAGTGCATCTAAAAAGAGTCCACGGTGAATGTAAAATGCATTGGCCAGTCTCCATGGCTGTGCTGTAAGGCTTAGTGACTTAGGCTTAGTGTAAGTTTTAGTTTGCTGGTCTAAAAATAGATACTATTCTGGTAGAAGACCCAGATTTAATGACAACTGTCTTCTGTTTGTTACTTTTTTGCGAATGCAAGTCTTATAGTTCAACTTCATCCTCTGTGGTGACTATAATGGTAATAAGAGCATGTTAACCTTTTGTTCAGAACACTCAAACAGGCACATTCATCAGCATCAGCCTTTTGCTCTTAGGGTAATTACCGTTATGAGTAATGGTCGGACTAAAATATGTGGTTGAGTGCCACCAATTTCTAATTCTGCCCTGTTATTAAGAATTCATGATAAATGTGAGTGATCCATTATTAATGGACTTGGAAATGAACTTTGAATGTCCAATATCAGTTGCAATAGACAAAACAGAAAAAAGACATTAATATGGAGAAAAAGAATAAAGTTACCATCGCTCCCCAGAAAGTTATGTGCATCCTGCTGGTGGGTGAAATGAGATTCCATTTATTTTGGAGTAGAATATTTTTGTTTATCTCAAAAGAGAGTCATTCGGATTATTTGAGTAAATTAATAAACTCTGTTTATGTATCCTCCCCTTTCTGTTCATCACCAGTCTCCCTACTTCTGGCCTTCAAACTGTTGGGAGCCTGAGAACACAGACTACGGTGAGTCACAAGTGTCTCAATTTTTGCCTCTTTCTCCAAACCATTAAGATCTTGCTAATGCCTTCAGCTGTTTCTCTGAAACAGAACTCACACTGTAGATCTGTTGTTGACACTTACTGAGTATTGATTCACAGAGCCATTCTCTGTAATGTATCTGGCACTGAGGAGCCCGCACTACCCTGTGCGAAAAAAAGCTTAGACAAACAAAATAAAGGGACACATCTCCGGCTCTCTGCATGGCATTTACTTGAGGCTTGTTATTTTAGAACACATCGCCTGCCTGCTCCAGCAAAACATTCATTACTGTTGGTTCACACAGTTGAGACCTCAGTTAAAAAAAAGCAGCATCCATTGGAAATATTCCTTTTTTATTTTGTAGTCACAACGCTGACAACCCATCTGACTAACTCTATTACCTCTATTACCTCTTCATGTCTCACTCTTTCTCCCCTCCTCCCCCTCCAGCCATTTACCTGTGCAAGCGCACCATGCAGAATAAGGCCAGGCTTGAGCTAGCTGACTATGAGGCTGTAAGTACACTGTCATTTTTGGTTAAGTGATTGCCAGGAAGCTCTCAGTTCAATGCTATCATTGTGCATGGACCATAATATCATGACACTCTGAATTTCCTGTTTTGTTTCACATCACTGAAAAACTAAAGCGCTGTAACAGTGTCCTCTGGGGCCTTGAAATGCCAAGATCCATTCATCCCAGAAAAAAGCCATTATCAAATTACAAACTGTCATACAAATCTGTCAAAGGTTGTTTTTCTTTTTCTGGAGCAGCATTTGGCAGACTATAATACAGTCATTTTCTGGCCCCAAAATGAAATATCTATAGGACTGCTTGGCATTAGCAGATCAATGCAGTCTCAATAGGTGCATCACTGCAGTGCGAATCTCCTGCTGGTATACAATAGCAATCTACTGCATTTACATATTCTAAATTACTCTGCTGCTATATTGTCCAGTAGACATCCTTTCTCTTCTATTCAAGTCACCTTTGTCTTCTGGCCTTATTGCTCTCACTGTTAACATGTCTGCTAGTTGGTACTTAGACTTTTTTCTCTCTTTGTAATGAGGTCAAGTACTGTATCTTCAACAGATGCTTGTTTGAGTGATCTTATTAAGAATGCCAAATTTGGTGTGCAGCTTTGACATGTGTACGCCATGGAATTTTAAAGAGCGTGTAAAGCTTTTATTTCTTTCAAAATGTATCATGCAATGAGTTGCACTCAATAAAGTCATGAGGTTATGTACGAGTTGCGACATTTGTCCCTCGGTAAAACCGCAATGTTCCGTTTTTACAATTTTTCTGTACGGATTAAACCACCTAAATTAAGAATTCCAAAATGTCTACTATCTACTATGAAAGTTTAATCAATAATTGTGAACATGAGATACTCTCTCTCAAAGCCAGAAACCAGACAAGTAAGTCTCAAATCAGTAAAGTCTGGAGCTGCTTCATAGATAGTGAATGGGAGACTGATTTGTTTTTCTTTTTTTATACCCTAATAAGTTTTATTCAATTGAAGTGTTCTCAGTTCTGAAAACATAAAATGTACCCATACACTCAGAACATTCCCCTGGGTGCTCTCAGTGTCCTCTCAGTGACAACCTTCCCAGTTCATTGTCTATAAAGTGGACTTTATACTTGATGACATCACAAAATTGAGTTTTAGCACTCTAGTTTTTTGATTTGGGATACAGTTGTTAATGTTTATAATATTTTTGGACTGTCTTAGACCGTAGGAATAACATGTATGAATTTTGAAAATGGGTGTGGTTCCCCTTTAATTAGTGAGTTTCAGAGGTATTGGCAGGTAGGTGATCTTAGTTTGGACAGAGCCAGGCTAGCTTTGTCCCTGTTTCAAATCTTTATGCTAAGCTAAGCCAACCAGCTGTTTTCAGTAGCTTCAAATTTATAGCGCAACACAAGCGTGGTGTCAATCTTTTCATTTACTTTTCATTTGAGAAAAAAGGTCAAAAAATGTATATACCAAAATGTTTAATTCAGTAGTAGTGTATATACCAAAACAGTGCCTAGTTGTGAGTGTGGGATCACCAGCTCAATAACGTGTTTAGGGACACACTAGTGAGAGGTTGCTTCATCTCAGCATTGGTAATCCAAAAATATGGCAGCTGTGGCCATCACAGTAAATGGACAATGTAATCATCTAAAGGCCTTGAATTCCAGTAACCATCTCCCCTAATGCCGTGCCTGATTGGTTCCACCAGGAAAACCTTGCCCGGCTGCAGAGGGCTTTTGCCAGGAAGTGGGAATTTATCTTCATGCAAGCTGAAGCTCAAGTCAAGTGAGTACATGAATGTACATGGGAGTTAGC
>NC_045752.1:11428915-11430590 GCF_008692095.1 Etheostoma spectabile | reverse complement strand
TGGTGAGGCATTACATGCATAATTTGAGTGTTTTTTCCCCAAGGAAGAGAAAAAACGCTTCAGTGTGCAGTGTCAGACGGGCATTGAGCCAATGCTTTTCTCATTAGCAATGCTCTGTTTTCATGCCCTGCTGTGGCTGCAGGGTTATATGCATTAAATACAGCAAGCATCCCCCTATGGAATTAAACACACACAATTCTCCCTAACTTCTATCTCTTAGTAAGGCTTCCATCTGGTGGCTTGCATGTGTAAGCACAGCACTAATATCTCATGCATTACAGTGAGGGGAGAGCCTTCTTCTCCTGTCTAGAAATATCTTCAAATTTGACATTGTTGAGTGGCCACTGTGTTGTACAAGTGCTGGCGATATGGAAAGCTGTATGTCTTTTAATATCTGGGGAGTAAACAATACCTAGCGAGGGCGCTCAGTAAATGTCAGTTATATAACAGCTCGGCCCCACCGGCAGCAAAACCTGGCATCGCTAAGTGAGGCAAGCAGACAGGTTAGGACCTACACTCTTCAGCTTTTTGCTCCCTTATCTGGCCTGTCAGTAGTAACATGTACGTTTGTGAGTTTGTAAGAGTGTTATTATTAATGGAGCATGATTTATTATGTTTTACCTTATATTTCCGAGGTATGTGTGGTTTCCTCTGTTGACAGAATTGACAGGAAGAAGGACAAGGCAGAGAGGAAGATCCTGGACAGCCAGGAGAGGGCATTCTGGGACGTCCATCGGCCAGTGGTGAGTACGGGCCAAAACCATGATAAAAGAAAAAAAGAAGGGAGGGTCAGATACTGCAAGAGAGTAACAATGGTAAGGAACAAAGAAGAATGAAAAAAGAGGGACTGTTACATGGATAGACAATTTTAGCATTCAAAGCCTGAAAAAAGCAGACTCAGCTCCACACACTGTTTAACTGAGAGTCCTGTTCTGTTGTTAACAGAAGCAGATTTGGTACCAGTTACTTTGCATACACGCCGTTGGTGAGCATGACATTGCTGAATAGAGAAACAGCATCATATTGTGTGCGGAGCACAGGCGCAGACAATGCATGCTGGAGAAACACTGTTATCTGACCCAGAAACACACTGTCTTCTATTGTCTCCCACAGCCAGGCTGTGTCAACACCACAGAGATGGACATTCGCAAGTGCCGGAGAGAGAGGAACCCACACAGGGTAAAAAAGGTGAGGAGAGGAGACGATGGCAGGTTAACTTTCCAAACCTAATTATCATCTCAACAATTGTTTTTAGCAGTCGTTTGCTATAAACCAGTGGTTTATGACCTCGGTAGTTTAGAAATTCTGAGGTCCAGCACCACCTCATCACCTGAAGAAGGATTTTGCCACCAAAAACTTTAATTTCAATGTTTTATTGATGTAACTGCTCAATTACATTTTCTGTAAATGTTATCCCCCTAAATGCTTCAAAGCCCTTTACAGTGTCCACTTTTTCACTATTTTTACTTTTACAAAATGACAAAAATCTAAATGTATCTAAAATATATGTACTTTTTTGCTTAGTCTTAAAGATAGTTGTAAAAAATGTACGGATGTTTCTTTTAAATGTTGTGTAATGTTTTGTAAAATACTTTAAATAACAGATTTTTGTTGTCTATTTATTTACTTACTAAATGGCAATATGAAATGGGTGGTGTTATAAAAATATATATAT
>NC_045752.1:11413132-11428905 GCF_008692095.1 Etheostoma spectabile | reverse complement strand
ATATATATATTTACGCATATACTGCATGTACTGTATATTCATATTTTAATACATAATTTGACAATGCCTGTATATATGTCTTTGTTTATTCAGCAGTAAAGTTCTTCTCATTTTTTTACAAATGTAAAAATATAATGTGTGTGGGTAAAAGCAATCAAAAATCTAAGGATCTAAGATTCAACAGACTCTTCAAACCCACCATGTGTAATTTTTGTATAATTATAAGAGCCCCAGTCATAATACTGAGGCCATGATGTTGCTGATGGTAGCTAGAGCCCTGGCCCCAGAACTATTACTTCTGGTCTCACAACTATTACCTGACATTGATCAAACTACAAAATAGAGTTCTTGACCTGTCATGGTTTATCAAAACAAAGACAATGGCATCAAAACAAAACAACATGTCTCTCCTCTCATCTTCTCCAGTCGGTCTACGGGGTTCCAGATGACGGCCAGACCCAGCCGAGCCCCGTCCACATCAGCTCCCAGCCGACCAGGAAGGCCACCAAAGAAGACGTTCAGAAGGAGGTAACTCACGGTGTCACCTTCTTCTCCATAGGTCATTACCCAGCATTCTGCCTCACCCATCCATCATGTCGACAGTCGGGGACACAGACTGATGAGCTGTTACCTTATTTAGCTTCCTCATTATTCTCTCTCCCTCTCCATCAGATTACCTTCCTGAACATTCAGCTGGACAGACACTGTATGAAGGTTTCCAAAGTGGCCGACAGTCTAATGAGCTACACGGACCAGTTTGTGGAATATGACCCTTTTGTGTCGGCCACAGAGCCTTCCAACCCTTGGATCAGTGATGACACTTCCTTCTGGGACTTGGAGGGAAGGTGAGGCTAGAGGGGTCATGTTGGGATGTGTGCTAAGTGTCCACAGGAGGCTGATAATTCTTTAAACCAACGCTGAGGTCAGGTGGAGGGTAGAGGCCTCGGAGATTTTGTTGTCCTGAAGTAGGAGGGCTATCATCTTAAAGAAGAAGTAATGCTCCCAAAGGTTTACTGTGTTCTGACGTTCTGGTATCTGCTCTCTGTACACCATGAGGAAAAATGACCTATTTTATTCCATTCTTCTCTAATGTGTTTTATTCTGAGCAGTCGTGACCCCAGCCAGCAGCGTGTGAAGAAATGGGGCTTCTCTCTGGAGGAGGCGCTGAAAGATCCGGCGGGAAGAGACCAGTTCCTGAAGTTCCTGGAGTCAGAGTTCAGCTCAGAGAACCTGCGGTAAGACTGACATGCATTTCTCAAAGCGACTATAATCAATATTTTATTTTAACAATGGATCACATGATTATATTTGTATGTGAAATGGGTCACATCTGCTGATACAATAACTAAACAATATTAGAAATGTAATGATCTAATTAGATTTTGGGCATCTTTCTGCATAGATACTAAGGTTTTTATGATCACTACTACAACTTCTTAATGCTTTTAAATACACAGATTATATTAATACCACACACAGTGGTGGGAAGTACATTTAATAAAGTATCATATTTAAGGACAGTTTTCAGGTACTTTTACTTCACTTTACTACTTTATACTTCCATTTGTTCTTCTTCTAAATGGACTTTTACTCTACAGTTGTGTAACAACTATAGTTACTTTGCTGGATTTTGTTTTTTTACATATAAAACCTTGTAAAATATGAGGAACAGTATACAAAACTTTGCTTCACTTTGACCTGCTACTGCTATGTTAAAATGCTTCTTACATGTTTGCGACATGCAGCAATAATAAAAATATTAATATATAATAATACTGAGTACTACTAATTAGTATTTGTACTACTGCTGACATACTTATTTTTTGTAAGTAAAAATTTCAATTGTGCATTTTTACATTGTAGTATTGTTACTTATATGTAAATAATTATACCATTGTTATGTCAAAACAAGTGTGTCAACATTGTAGACATATTAATATTTGATCAATATTTATATTTGATCAATATTCAAATTAATTCAGTAATCACATTAAATGGCATTGTCAGAATACAAGTTAACATAGCAAAATAACAATTGTATATTCACTGTTTATATTTCATATTTTGGGGAAGTTGTTATTGATTAGATGTCATGCTGTTGTAGGTTCTGGTTAGCAGTGCAGGATCTGAAGCGGCGGCCTCTCCAGGAAGTGTCCTCCAGGGCGCAGGAGATCTGGCAGGAGTTTCTGGCCGAGGGAGCGCCGAGCTCCATCAACCTGGACTCTCACAGCTACGAACGCACCAGCCAGAACCTCAAAGACCCCGCACGATACAGCTACGAGGACGCTCAGGTGGACTCGGTTGTTTCTTCACTCATGGATGAATTAACATAACTATACATGTTCACGTTCACACACGCATGAACACACACACATATTCATGTATATACTCTAAGTTAAAAGGGCCTGATTTCAGATGGGTTTACCCTCCATCATCACACACATCACACACACAACACAACCACAACACTCACACCAATCTGAATAAACATGAGTGCCAAAACACCTGCGCCTGTGCCTGCGCCTGCCCACATACTTCTCTACGTAAATAGAAAGGGATTTAGTGGTACTATAAGGTCCTGAACTTTGTCCTTCATAAGACTATATATATATCACACACACACACCCACACACACAACACAACACACACACACCCAACTTTATATTCATATATAAGCTCTAAGTTAAAAGGGCCTGATTTCAGATGGGTTTACCCTCCATCATCACACACATCACACACACACACACACACACACACACACTGCAGCCGTTTATTTCCTCTCCCATCTGCTTGCCCACAGAAACACAGAACCTTTCCACGCCACTCATGTTACACTGGTGAATGAATGAGAGGGGACTGAGGAACAGAAAGAGAGAGGTTTGAAGATGAATGATCGAGTGTGTGTGTGCCAGGGCCTGATGAGGCGAGTAATGCCATGAATAGGTTGTTCGGTCGGTTCACCATGGATTCCTCTGGTTCTAAGTGGGTTGGCGATGTGTGAGGTGGAACGCCTCTCACTGGCAGGACATTACTCAGCTCTGTCTCACAGGACTCTTTGCATCACCGCCTCCAAATCACACATGCGTGCATTTCATTACCATAAACAGACCTCCTTTATTACTCTGCACTTCTCTTTATTGTTCCACTCCCTTTTCTCCAAAGCCAACACACACTCATCAGTTTTTCTTTCTATTGCAGGAGCACATATTCAAGCTAATGAAAAGTGACAGCTATGCACGCTTTTTGCGATCCAACATCTACCAAGATCTCCTGTTAGCCAGAAAGAAGGTGAGCTGTGCTCTCTGACCCCTTTCCTTTTTTACAAAAGTTTGTCACTTTGTCACTTTGTCACTCCTGTTTCATATCTAATTTAGTATGTAGTCAGTAATAGATATACAGAGGGCCTATTTTAATCGCACAAGTGTAAAGTGTCCGTGCTAAGCAAGTGCTAAGCGTTTGTGTGTTTGTGTGTGTGTGTGTGTGGGGGGGGGGGGGGTGCAGCAGGCCTGGGGGAAGTAGAATATAGAGGTGTGGTGATTAATTGATTAATAAATACTCTCACTGGTCTAATCACTCTGAAAAAGCTGTGCCACTCACAGTGAAGCTTGTCATACAGTAGAAATTAGCTGATAGCCGAAGATACTGATCGATCTACTGACTGGGGAGTGTCTAATTAAATTAAATTAAAAGTTTATTTACGACATTCTATTCTCTGCTTGCGGTGGTTGTTGCACCGCCATGAAATTATGGCCCCTATGTGACCAAGTACATTTGCTCAAGTACACTTTTGAGTTATTTAGTACTTTAGTATTTCCTTTTTATCTACTACATACTTCTACATCCATTTTGGAGGCGTATTGTACTTTTCACTCCACAACATTATTTACTTAGACAGCTTTAGTTTACAATATATATATATATATATATATATATATATTATATATATATATATATATATTTATATATAATATATATATATATATATTTAAGTAACTAAAGCTGTCAAATTAATATATATAATGTAGTTACAATATAGTGATCATAATCATAATCATAAACATAACATAACATATATGTATGTCGCACTTTATAAACAATAGTTCAGTTAAGTGCTTTGATAGTGGAAACAAAAGCACATATAAATCAATACATAAATATACACTCAATATGAATTTAATACACATACCCATAAATGCACAACAAAGTGAAATGAAAATAGGAGAGATGGGGCAGCACTAAAGGACAGAAAAAAAAATCACGATTCAATAACCAAATGGAGTTAACAGGCAGACAACGAGAAAGACAATAAAAAGACTGCATCACATAAAAGCAAGTCTATAAAAGTGTGTTTTAAAAAGAGTTAAAAGAATTCTCCAATTCAGCGAGCCCTATCTCCTCGGGCAGGTTGTTCCAAAGCCGAGGCGCCCCGACGGAGAAGGCACAGAGACCTCTGGTTTTGAGCCTCGACCTTGGAACGGTTTAAAGGGTCCCAGCCCGAGGTTTTGAGGCTGCGAACCGGCTTGTAAAGGGTCAGCATCTCTGAGATATATACTAGGGCCAGACCTTGACGAGCTTTAAAAGTAATCAGTAAAAACTTATGATCAATTCTAAAACGGACATGGAGCCAGTGAAGCGAAGCTAGGTTTGGAGTGATGTGATGCCGTCGGTTAAAACCGTTGAGAAGCCTGGCTGCTGAGCTCTGGACCAGCTGGAGGCGAGAGAGGGATTTGTGGTTGATGCCGGTTAAAATAGAGTTGCAATAGTCTAGACGGGAGAATAGGAGAGCATGCATGAATGCATCGATGATTATAATCCAATAAAAAGTAGAATATATATAATTGTGTGATGTGCCATTCTGCATAGAGTATTTCTACACTGTGGTATTGCTACCTTTACTCAAGGAAAATATCTGAATAATTCTTCCACCACTAGTTAGTGATAATAGTATAATATACATAGGAAAAGTCCTTCAAACAACTCAAGGTTTCAGATTCAAGGTAATCTGATTACATTTACATGCTACAAAAGCAGGCTATTTCAATGTCATTTGGCAGTTATTAACAAAGTCTGGCATTCTGCAGTTTGATGCTCTCATGAGACGGCTAACAGAGCCCTAAAAAGGCCAAACTACTGTGCCCAAGATGCAGGTGCAAGGAAACTGCTAAATTATGTAAAACATCAAGGAAACTCAAAAAACAGGTCAAACAGGCAAACTGTTGCGTAAAAGACGAACAACAGTCATTCTAAATAGAAGCAACAGATTAGCAACATATAGTATTTAGATATGATAGAAAAGTATAGTAGTTGTTGACAGTGATGGTGATTTTGTATGTTATATTTTCTGACTCCCGTAGGTTATCAGTGTAGTACCTAAGATGTGTGCAGCTAAGCAAACATCATTTAGCTGTTACTGTGTAATATGGAGCTTTTCAGCAAATCATAGCTGCCTCTCTTCATGCTAGCCTTTCTGCCCTTTCCCGTTTGGACACTGCTCCTTCTGCTGGCCTGTCACTGACCCCACTCCATTTCCTAAAAAAATGCAACTCCCACATTGCCCTCGGCCCTCATTTTTGCTATGCTTGGCCCCTTTTTAACTACATCACACCCTGACCCCCCGTCAACACCCGTACCTGACCCAAACACTCACCCTGCTTCCCCCCCTCCCAAAACAGCAGCCAGCAGACACTGAACAGGGCCGCCGCACCTCCTTGGAGAAGTTCACCCGCAGTGTGGTAAGTCATTTGGAGCTGGGGCTGTTAACACAACACTGGCTGGCTCACTATCAGTGGCTTTTGCAAAGTATAACCATATTACACTCTGTTGTGGCTCTTTATACCTGTAATAGGATGTGCATTTGTGAAAAAGATAACATGCTAGTCACATGAATGGTTGCAACCAAGCATTTTAGATTTATGAAGTACTCATACTTTTATCCTCTCAGTCTAGTAATGTGTTTTTGTTTTAATTGACCTTGTAGGGCAAGTCATTGACGGGAAAGCGCCTGACAGGTCTGATGCAGTCATCCTGACACAGCCTGTGCTGGAGGGGCACAGCCAGACCCTGTTGGAGAGGTGACCGCCACACAGGGGCGGGGGCTGGGTCACAGACAGTGGAGCTGGGCTGGACATGGCTGCTGTGGATGCTCTCATACACTGCTGCCACACTGCTACTGCAGCACTGGGCCTGCCGGGGCAAACGCCCCAAACTGAACCACTGAGGAAATACTGACGAGGGAACCTCAGCCAACACACCACATGGCATGCAGCATACAGTATAAGCACATTCAGACTAGGGCTGGCCTCTTTTCATCACTTAGTTGGCAAACTGGTTGTTAGGCTCTTTTTTGGCTATGCTGACCAGTTTATATTGTTTTCATTTTGTTTTTTATACATGTTTATTGGATGTTAAAGCACATCTGTGGTGTCGCAACAACATTCTTTGATAAAAACTAAGTTTAAAAGCTATTTGCCACAACATTTGCAACAAATTAACTTTTGATTTAGTTGTCCTAAAACAGTTGGGGTCAAAGAGGCACATCAACACAGACACAAATCAGCATTCTATTTTGCATATGTCTCTTTACTGACAAGGCAGCCAGCAATAAATAAAGTGTGAGACCACTTTTTTCTTTCTTTAAAAAAATAAAAAAATACAAATATCCTTAAAATTTCTATAACATCTGTTCCTCATAAAGCACATGACATGTCAGTTATATAGTGGGCATAATTTTGGCAGTAATGAAGAATATACAAAGTAGTTGTTGTTTGCCATATGTTAAATTGATTTTTGAAGGTATAACTTTTCAGGCTTCATTACATTCCAAAATCTGGCATAAGGGCTTAATGTAGCATTCACACTGCACTGTTGCATTCAAATGTCTTTTGATTCATTAATCCAGTTGGCATATTTGGTTTACTGAACTTCCTGGCTTAAAGTTCTAAATGTTTAGGCTACACAGTCAACTTAGGAATTCCAAAGTATGTGTGAATAAATGAGAAGCTTAGAAAAACGTGGCCCACATGGTAGTGTAAATCACAGTGATTTGAGCTTTTACTTTAGTCCTTGTTCTAGTTTGCACAGTCACATGTGTAATAGCGTCCACATGCTTTTCGGGGCTCCTACCATAGTGTAGTTTTTAAGGTTTCCAGTGCCATGGGTCCATCTAGTGGTGGTTCAACCACAGGACCAGCAACCATGTGATACAAGACTGTATTAAACTAGGTTCACATATCACAGGACATCATGATGTCAAACCTAGTTCTCTGATCATGGAGATATTAAGGCCTGCCGCCCAATATGGGATAACTTATGTTTTGTTGCTTTTTTACTGCATGAATATCTCATCTTTGGTTTTATCAAAACAATTAAACCTGCCCATGTTTGTTTGGCAAAATGTATGCTGTGACTCTCCATCTAATAATCATATTGTGTTTAATGACTATGGGGAAAATGGTGCATGTTATTGGACCATAAGGGAGTTGGGGGAAGATTTGGCTCTCCAAAGACAGCACACAGACGAGGAAAAGCACTGGAGCAACACTCCTCAGTGAATGGACATCAAAGCCCTTAAATGCAACTGAGAACAATATTTGACCTGTAATGGGCACCGCTCACTGAACATTAGGCATCTGTGCTCCACTGTGGCTTCAGACCTCTTCTACAGACAGAAGGTGCTTGGACAGACAGCTCCCCCATGATCCCAGGGACTGCTACAGTGGCAGACTGCTGAATGAGTGAATAGCCTATTATTTCCTGTTAGTCATTGTAATGCACCATACAGGTCATATTAATAGTTGTCATAAACCAATAACCTCTTGATTATAAGGTAGAGAGAGATGCTTGAGTTGATGTACCAAATGTTATTCTCAGCACAAACACAATGACACTATGTACAGGGTGCATTGTAGATGTAAATTGGCTAAATTTCATTATCCAAAAGCACACTTTATTATGATATGGGCACATTACTATGCATGTAACATATTCAGGGCATTTTTAGCTTTTAGTTTCTCAATCAGCAAGATGACTACTGGCACTCTAAAACACTCAAATACCTGCTATCTATTCATGGGTACCCAATAATAATAATAAAAAAAACTCTGGACCTGTCTCGTCTGTGCCAGTCTTCTGTTTTGTTTGCTGTCTTTGTTTCACTTAGATCTTTTTCAGGAGTATCTCAATACAGGGTCCCAGATATATGTGCAAATAAATCACAAAACACTTTTTCTATGATGGACCTGAGAACACACGTATGCACTTGCAAATAGACATTAAGAACACAGTAAGCAAACAATACGTGTGCAGTATGAAGAAAACAAACTATAAACAACTGGAGAAAACATCCAAAAGCAAGGCTGCAAGTAGCAAATATGGAAACAGTTTCCAATAACGAAATACACACAACTATAAAACAGGCCATTGTTATGTTAGCTGGCTATAGTTGCTTTTATAATTGTTGCAAAGGAACGTTCAAGGGTGAATTGTTTAATTAATGGTTAAAACAAAATAAGTTGCAGTTTGATAGAATTAATTCATTTATACTATGACTTTTTATGATTTTTAAGGACATACTATTCTATAATTTTTTGACTGTTTTATGACATACTATATTATGACTTTTTCATGACTTTTGGCATTCTGCATGACGTATTTCTGATTTTAATAAAATACTATACCATAACTTTTCATGACTTTTTGTGACAAACTGTACTGACTTTTTTCAAAATTATGACATACTACACTGGGTTTTTTTATGACTTTTTGACATCCTATACTATGACCTTTTAAGACATACTATAGTATAACATTTGTATCACTTTTTGAAATAATTTACTATGGCTTTTTTTTAATGATATACTGTACTATGACTTTTTTTACTTTTTATGACATACTTCCCGTGGTTGTGGTTTTCAAGTGTAGTTTTTCCTGTTTTATTGTATTAATTAATTCTCGGTTTCCTTGTTGTGTACTGTCTCATGTGTTTCTGTATTCTCTGTGTTTTACAATGTTCCATGTGTGTATGTTTTATGCTTCAGTTTCCTGTTTTACTTTTAGGGTCTGTTTCTCTGTGTTGTGTCTTGCTTTTCTTCCTGCCTTGTGTTTTCCCGTCTCTGTGATTGTCTGCCCTGCCCTGATATGTTCCACCTGTTCAGCAGCCCTCATGTCACCTGTCTCTCGATACTACTCTCATTGCCTTGTGTATTTAATCTCTCTGCTTCATTTGTAGCTTGTCCATTCGTCGTCGTTTATCCCAGTGTTATTCCATGTAGCTCTCCGGCCTTGTGGTTGTTGCCTTCCTTGTCTTCAGTCTTGCAAGTGGTTTTTGGATTTTGTTTTGGACTTTTCTATTGCCTGCCTGCCTGCGTACCTCAGGACACCTTCTGTTTGTAGGCCTTTTCATTTAAATAAATATTTCAACTCGGCTTGCTGCCTCCTTGTTGCTACACTCTGCATTTTGGGTCCAAGCCAAGCTATTCTTTAAACCTGACAATGCTATAATATGACTTTTTGACATACTATACAATGACTGTTTTGACGCATATGACCTTTTCATCATATTTTTGACATACTATACTATGACTTTTTTATTCTATTCTTCAACATAGCCTAGTTTTTTTATCACTTTTTCCGACGTAATAGAGGAGGACTTTGTTTATCACTTTTTTGGAAATACTATAACATTACTTTTTTTCACTTTTCTCAACATACTTGTGACATTTATCACTTTTTTAACATACTATACTATTATTTTTTTTTTTTTTCGACATACTATACTATGACTTTTTATCACTTTTTTTAACACACTATGACTCTTTTCAACATGCTATACTTTGACTTTTTAAACATGAGACATTTTTCATGAAACTAATAGTATTGTATCTCAAAAAAAGTGATTTTGGAGTATTTCGGAAAGGTTTTCAAAAATTGCCATAGATTATGTCAAAAAAAGTTATAAGAAAAATCATAGTAAAGCATGTGAAACCTCATAGTATAGTATGTCGAAAAAAGTTGGAGCAGAATTAAAGAATTAATTTTAAAAAAGGCATAGTGTAGCATGTCAAAATAAGTGATAAAGTCATAGTATGGTATGTCAAAAAAATTCATATAGTATAATGAAAAAAGTGAAAATAGATTATTTTCAGAATGAAGTGATAAAAGTCATAGCATAGTATGTCGAAAAAGTGATAAAGTCATAGTATAGCATATCAACAAAGATCAAACAGTATGTCAAAATAGGTCATAGTTTAGTAAAGTATGTTGAAATAACTGATAAAAAGTCAGAGTATAGTAAGTGAAAAAAAGTCATAGAAGAGTATGTCGGAAAAATTGATAAAGTCTTAGTAGAGTATGTCCAAAAAAGTCATAGTATAGCATGTTGAAATAAGTGATGAAGTCATATTATGGTATATCAAAAGATTTGACTAAAGATATAGTAGAATATGTTGAAAAGACAGTGTTAGATAAAGTAATAAAAAGTCATACTATAGTATGTTGAAATTAGTGATAAACTTCATAGTATAGCATGTTGAAAAATATCATAGTAGAGAATGTCAAAATAAGTGATGAAAAAGTCACAGTTTTGCACGTCGAAATAAGTGAGAAAAAAGTCAAAGTATAGTGTGTCAAAAAGTCATTTTTATAGTATGTCAAAAATGTAATAGTATATTATGTCGAAAAAAGTGATAAAAAGTCATGGTATGGTGTGTCAAAAATAGTTGTAGTAGAGTAAGTCAAAAAAGTGATAAAAAAGTCTTTGTATAGTATGTCTAGAAAGTGATTAAAAAATCCTATTATAATATGTTAAATAAGTGATGAAAAGTCATATTAGAGTATGTCGAAATTAGTGATAAGAGTATGTCAATAAAAGTGATAAAAAATCAAATCATAGCATATTGAAAAAGCGATAATGTCATAGTGTTGCATGTCGAAAAGAGTATGTCAAATAAGTGATAAAAAGTCACAGAGTTTGTTGAAATTAGTGATAAAAAAATAAAATCAGCAAAAGTAAAATAGTATGTTGAAAAATGTCATAGCATAGCATGTAAAAAAAAGTTATATTATAGCATGTCAAAAAAAGTCTTAGTATAGTATGTTGAAAAGAGTAATGGAAATGTTGTAGAGTATGTCAAAAAAGTGATAAAAAAGTCACAGTTTAGCATGTCGAAATAAGTGAGAAGAAAGTCATAGTATAGTATGTTGAAAAAAGTGATAAACTTCATAGTATAGCGTGTTGAAAAAATGTCATAGTAGAGAATGTCAAAAATAGTCGTAGTCATATTTAAAATAAAACTAATGAAAAAGTCATAGTATGGTATGTCAAAAATAGTCGTAGTTCGTATTTCAAAAAAGGTGATGAAAAAGTCATTGTATAGTATGTTGAAAATTGTCATAGTATAGTATGTCAAAAAAAGACATTAAAAGTCATACATGTCGAAAAAAGTGATAAAAGTCATAGTATAGGATGTAATAAAAGTCCTGTTATAGTATGTCAAAAAAGTAATAGTGTAGTATGTCAAGGAGCGACTAGAAGACCATGCATGCTCCACACAAAAATGCCCAGCCTAGACTGGGAATCAATTCAGGGTCTGATTTTGTCATTACCGGCCACAAACCACTTAGCCACAGTGTCACTAAATAGTACAAAAAACAACAAAAATGTTATAGTCTAGTGTGTCAAAAATAGTCATACTATAATATGTCGAAAAAAGTCATAAATAAGTCGCAGTATAGTATGTTGAAAGGGGGAGTACAACTTTTGGCATAGTATGTCAAAAAAGTTACAAAAAGTTCTAGTATAGTATGTCAAAAGGGATTAAAAAGTCATATTAAAAAATGTTGAAAATTGTCACAATACAGCATGTCAAATAAAGAGATAAAAAAGTCATAGTATAGCATGTTTTAAAAAGCAATAAAAAATCATAGTATAGTATTTCTAAAAATGTTATAGTATGTCAAAAAATTGATAAAGAAGTAATGTATAGAATGTTAAAAAAGTCATAGTATAGCATGTCAAAAAAGTCATAGTATAGCATGTCGAAAAAGTCGTGTTAAATATTTTGAAAAAAGGTGATAAACGTGATCAATAGTGTGCCAAAAAGTAGCAAAACATCATGGTATGTCAAAAAAGTGGAAAAAGTCATTGTATAATATGTCTAAAAAAGTTGTAGTAATGTTGAAAAAGTGATAAAAAAGTCATGGAGCATATCATAAAAGTCATGTTATAGTATGTCGAAAAAAGTTGTATTTAAATTACGTCAAAAGTGATAAACAGTGATGACATAGTGTGCCAAAAAAGTGATGAAAAAGTCGTAAACTATGTCAAAAAAAGTCATAGTATAGTAAGTTAAAAAAAGCCATTGAAAAGTCATAGTATATGTTGAAAAAAGTCAAAGTATATGTTGAAAAAAGTCATAGTGAAGTTTGTCGAAAAAAGTGATAAGTCATAATATAGTATGTCGAAAGTAGTAAAACATCATAGTATGTCAAAAAAAGAGTGCTAAAAAGTCAAAGTATGGTATGTCAAAAATAGTCGTCGTACAGCATGTCATAAAAGTCATGTTACAGTATGTCGAAAAAAGGGATGAAAAAGTCTAAAAAAGTCGTAGTAGTGTTGGAAAAAGTGATAAACTTCATAGTATAGCATGTTGACAAATGTCATAGTTTGAAAAAAGTAATAAAAATTCATAGAGCATGTCATAAAAGTTATGTCATAGTATGTTGAAAAAAGTGATGAAAAAGTCACAATTTAGCATGTCGAAATAAGTGAGAAAAAAGTCATAGTATAGTATGTTAAAAAAGTGAGAAAAAGTTGTGATACAGTATAGCAAAAAGAGTGATAAAAAGTCACAGTATAGTATGTCAAAAAAGTAGTAAAACATTATAGTATGTCAAAAAAGTGGAAAAAGTCATAGTATAATAAGTTGAAAAAAGTTATAGAAGAGTATGTTGAAGAAAGTCGTAATGTCGAAAAAAGTGATAAACTTAATAGTATAGCATGTTGAAAAATGTCATAGTTTGAAAAAAGTGATGAAAAAAGTCATAGAGCATATCACAAAAGTCATGTTATAGTCTGTCGAAAAAAGTGATAAAAAAGTCATATAGAATGACGAAAAGAGTGCTAAAAAGTCAAAGTATAGTATGTCAAAAATAGTCATAGTAGAGTATTTCGAAAAAAGTGATAAAAAGTCATAATTTAGCACGTAATAAAAGTCATGTCAAGTATGTTGAAAAAAGTGATAAAAAAAGTCGTGACATGGTGATCTGAAAAAAGTGATAAAAAGTCATAGTATATCATGTAGAAAAAAGTGATAAAAAAGGGATTATACAGTATGTCGAAAAGAAGGATGAAATAGTCACAGTATAGTTTGTCGAAAAAAAGTAATAAAATGTCATAGTATTTTAAGTTGAAAAAAGTCATGGAAGAGTATATTGGAAAAAATTGATAAAGTCATATATTATGTCGAAAACAGTAATAATAGAGTATGTCGGAAAAAGTGATAAAAAAAGTCATAGTAGGCTACAGTATGTTGGAATTAGTCATAGTATAGTATGTCAAAAAAGCGATAGAAAGTTAGGTTATGTCGAAAAAAGTGACAAAAAAATGTATTCTTAGTATGTCGGAAAAGTGATAAATAGCATAGCAGTATAGCATGTCGAAAGAATTTGTATTATAGTATGTCGAAAAAAGTGATAAAAAGTTAGCGTTACAATGGACACAGAACGGACCCAATCGCAAGGCTCAACAATAATACTTTTATTTGGCACATTGATAAGGAGGGAGGTGCGGGAAGGTGGAAGCCAGGAGCAGGAGTGATGGCACGAGGGCTGCAGCATGATGCCAAGGGAATAGGGGACTGGAGTAGGAAGGCAAGGGCAGAGAAAGGATAGCACAGGCCTGGAAGTCAGCCGGAGGATGGCGAGGGAATTGATAAGATGGTATGGGACGGGAGGGCTGCAGCAGGATGGCAAGGGCAGAGGTGGGATGGCAAGGGAGCTCGGGGAGCGTGGGGGAACCGGGGCCGAGGGAGCCGAGGAGGAGGCACAGAAGTCCTGGGAACAAAGGAGTCAAATGAGGGCAGGCTGGAAGCAGGAGCAGGGGCAGGATGGACCAGGGAGCTGTGAGGAGGGAACCGAGTGGTGAAGCCAGCTGACTGGAGATAACAAACGAGGTATGGAGATGATGGCTGCAAGGGAGAGACACAAGAGAGGTAAAAACATGTGACAGACGGAGACGGGTAAGTACAACAAGGTTTTTCAAGAGAGCTTGTGGCGTGTATCACCAGGGTCATAGTAGAGCATGTCATAAAAGTCATGTTATGTATGTTAAAAGTCATAGTATAGTATGTTGAAAAAAGTGATAAAAAGTCAGTGTAGAGTATGTTGATAAAAAATAAAATCATAGTATGTCGAAAATGTAACCTATTCAAAGTAAGCAAAATATTAAATGTATTCAAAATATCCTTTTTGTATCACCCAATATATGGTGATTCATAGACTTTGCAAATATTACACAAATATTGATAATAAACTCAAGCCTAAACTGTGTATGCAGTAAAATTACCTCTTAATTTGTTTGTAGCTTCAGAGCAGAAGGTAAGCCAGTCCCCCTCTGAAAAGGATGAGCCCGAAATTTGCAATGAGGAGGTCATGACTACAGGGACAGGTAGAGACGATACCAGAGTAAACAATATGAATTAAAGTTATTTCATGTAAGAAAGACAAGTATATAACTATACATGATACCAGTGCACTGCTTAGGCTGCTACTGATACCGTCGGTACTATTCGCAATATAACTGTAAACTGTACTGTGAATTCACCTGTAGCACTTCAATATGCCTCTTTGTGTAAGAGTGGGATACTGTGACTTTTTTTCTGACTTTTCTGACATACAACATGGCTTTTAATGACGTTTTATGACATACTATCGGATGCTTTTTAAGATATACTATACACCAAATTGAATGGTTTTTTTTGAATGGGTTACTATTAGTTTTTTTCATGACGTATTCTATGACTGTTTACAACATACTATACTATGACTTTTTCATGGCGTTTTATGACATACT
This sequence comes from Etheostoma spectabile, assembly GCF_008692095.1. Classification (NCBI taxonomy): domain Eukaryota; kingdom Metazoa; phylum Chordata; class Actinopteri; order Perciformes; family Percidae; genus Etheostoma; species Etheostoma spectabile. Next base: position 11,413,838 of record NC_045752.1, on the reverse strand, counting down.
ACAGTATATTTATGACTTTTCGTGGCATGCTGTAGTATGACTTTTAACGAGTTTTTTTACATTCTATGTACTACAACCTTTATGACACTAAACTACATTTTTGGTCTTTTTCTAACTTTTTGTTAAATTATACTATGTTTTTTACGACACACTATCCTATTACTTTTTCATGACTTTTCATGAAATATTCTTTGACATTATGACATACTACATTATAACTTTTCATAGCTTTGTAATGACTTACTATAACTTTTTATGACATACTATAGCATGAGTTTTTAACATACTTTACTATGGCTTTTTTTTGTGAAACACCATACTATTACTTTTTCAACTTTTTCTGACATATACTATGACAATTAATGGCATACCTGACTATGACTTTTTCATGACTTTTTCAGGCATTTTGAAATACTAATGATTTTATTACATTTTATAGCATACTACTATGGATTTGTTATAATATCATATAGTATTTGTTATGAAGTGCTATAACTTGAGTTTTTGACATAGTATACTATTACACTTTATGACTTTTTATGACATACTATACTGTTTATGACTTTTTACGACATACTAGACTGTTTTTTAATGACTTTTTACGACATACTATACTGTGACTTTTTAATCACATTTTCTGACACAATACTTTGACATTTTAAGACTTTTTGAAATAGTATTCAATGGGTTTTTAAATCACATTTTA
>NC_045752.1:11374279-11413122 GCF_008692095.1 Etheostoma spectabile | reverse complement strand
TATTTTGGCCCACAATTGTGTCTTGCTTGCTAACATAGCTTATTAATTGCTCCTTCACAACTAATCTTATTCAGAAGTTCTGTTGATCTTTATGGGCTTCTCGATTCCAAGAATTGCCTAATCTAGCTTGCTATTGCAAGCCTTTGCTTGTTTAAATGCTACTTTACTAATGAAGTAATTTGACACATTTAATAGGATCCCATAAGAAACTTGCTACCATAACAGTTCTTCCCTTAGTTCCCTTAAATCTAACACTCCAAACTTTCTGCTTTATACCTGCAGTTTATATTTAGATCCCATTTACTTTTAATAATAAATATCGCTCTCTGCAGGCAGACTCTATTGCTCATATGACTTCTAACAAGCAGCACCTATCGATCAATATGAGCTCACTGTGCTGGAGCCTCTTTTAGTCGTCTTTTTCAAACCTCTGCCCTCGCAAACTGAAGTGGTGTTTTTTTTTTTATTATTCTTTTCGTCTGCTCACTGCGAGGGTCACTCCAACCTATTGATCCAGTCTAGGATTCTTCTGCTTATCAGCTGCAGTTTTCAAAATGACCCCTGGTCTTTCTCAGTAAAAAAAAAAGCACAAAGCATTACCATTCATTCTTTTTCTTTATTTTTTCAGAACAATAAAAATAGTTTAACAAACAAAGACTTCTTCATTCTCTCCATTTCGTATTTACAGCTGAAGATGAAACAAATGCCCAGTCATGTCTGTTTCATCTCCTCCTGGCTCCGTTCCCACCATTATCCTCCATCTCCACCCCCGGCAGGCTTTGACAAGAGAATACCAGGGCCTATTGCTGTGTCTTGGACGAGGTAAACAGGCTATTCAATGATTGGTGACACATATGGTAAGTCAAAGCAGACATCACTGACTTTTGCATTTTGTTCAGAACTGCACCACACCAGGCCTGTTCATATACGGTAGGTAACATTAAGCAGGTTATGATTGAGGAACACATGCTTTCACTTACTGGCAGGACTTTGGAAGATAAAAGACACAATGACCCATTTAACTGTGGAAACACCAAATAACCGATACAAGAGAAAGAGACAAGATAATTGAGAAGTCCATTCAGATCCATTCTTTCTCCAAAAGGAGAAAGTGTTGTGTTGTTGAGGGTCCCTGAGGGAAGTGAAGAAAGATGGTTTGAATGCACAAGCACTTACGCAAGTCAGTAAGATAGGATTAATGGTTAGCTTCAAAAATGGAGCAGCTAATAATACATTGCAGCAATACCTTATCACATGGAAGGACCCAGACCTCTTGCACAGTATTCGCAACCTTTCGCCCTAAAATGCTTTTTGATACAGTACTCCAAGCACCTTCTAAATGTCACAAAGCAATAAGGCCCTCTAAAGCACTCAACAGAAATGTCACATAAATTTGGATATACAGTTTTCACTTCTCCCTAAGCATTTGGATCTGAGCAGAGTTATGTCTCTTTAGCAACAACATTGTTTTCAAATGCATCGGAGATGATTCCCACTGCTGTCACAATATGTTGTGACTGTAGATTTGAAACGGATAGCCGACAAAGTTAAAGTTTGTTATGGCAATGTTTTCCTATACAATGAGACTGCAACAACCAAAATCCCTGTTGGGAGTTGATTATAATGGGATCCTTTCGTGGCGTTATTGTCCCTCCTTGCCAACTGAATACAATCACATGAACCAGGGCTGAACAATCAACAGCAAAGGAAATGAAAGATGCCTGAGTAGTTGTGGCTATTGTGCACCTGATCAGAACAGAGGTATTAATACAGTCTGAACAAACTCAAGAAGTCATAATAAAACTTTAAAGAGTTCAAAACATAGAAATATTATACAACAGAGAAAAGATGAAAATAAAATGAGCTAAATTACTGCGACGCATTCAAATTTAGAATGAGATCAGAGAGGCTCAGGAAATAGAGAGCAAAAACAGACAAGAGGGGCAGAGGCAGAAAGATAAAAACTTTTGCATCCCTGTCAGGGTATTAATACAGTAGTCAGGGTATTAATACAATAGTCAGGGTATTAATACAGTAGTCCAGAGGTCTGCATGTAATAGTGGTGGATTTGAGCACCATGTCTATGGCTGGGGGTCAGGGGGTCACTGGTGCAATCAGGTTGGAGGGGTCATGGCTGTCAGAGCTGGTTTCCAGTGCAGAGCGGCAGGCTGGCACAGTGATGAGGATTATGACGTCTTAGTGTCACATCGGATCACAAGGCAGACACACACAGTCACAGAGCAGGAGTGGGCAGGCTGGGCCGAGGAGCACAAACAGTCCAAAGGCCTGGCTTTTAGTGTTCCCATTGCTCAGCGGAGCTCCAGCACAGTGCAGAAAGGATGAAAATGAAGCTGAATCTACTCACATATCAAAATTTCAGAAGGGATCGATACATATCATCAAGGGAGCAGTTGCTTCAATTAAGCCACATGGCCTGTTAAAGTGGTGGATGTCTGTTGATCCGTTTCAGTCAGTTATTTTAGGCCCAAATCAGAAGGGACATGAAGGCTGTTTTCCAGAGTAAAATCCTCTTCTTCACTGGTCACCCCAACCTGTGGGCCACATGACAATGTGCTGAGTGCTCCTATAGTATAAAACATAAAATATGGGTTAGACTCACAAACATCAGAACAACCGACAGCCATGCTAGCAGCTCTGTGGGGATGTACTCAGCATGGTAACCTGCTCACAATGACAATGCTACCATGCAGGTGTTTAGCAGGTATAACATTTAGCATGTTCATCATCTTATTTTAACGTGTTAGTATGCTAATTAGCACTAAACACAAGTACAGCTGAAGCTAATTGGAATAACATTATTTTGGCAGGTATTTGATCATTAACCAAATACTGGACAAATTGAAATGGTGACCTGCTGGTGGCACTAGAGGGGAAAAGGTCAAGGTATCACCATTATCATTTTATAGCAACCCATGCAGCAATTGTTGAGATAATCTGGACCAAAGTGGTGGACTAACCAACGGAGAGACAGAAATTGCCATCCTTAGTGAATCTGTCTGACTGTCCAATAAATACACAACAATGTATTTAGACAATCAAATTTACGCTAATCAAGCAACTGCAAATTTTCTTATATTACTAAAAGGAGAAAAAAAACCCTGTTGCTTACCTTTCAAGTCCTCCTTTATCTGTAAAGACTATATTTAAAGGTGTCTTCATTTTCAAACATTTCCAGTGGCCTGTGGCAATTCTTCCATTGGTTCCTTCATTTTCATACAAGTTTAATCCAGAATTAGAGCAGAAGCAGAGACCTTCATAGTCGCACCTGACTACTGATTCAAAAACACCCAGTAGCTTAAGAATGGTCTGCAATGACATTCAATCATCTTCCAAATATACTGTATCATTTATGCCTTTAAAATTTTCAATAGTTCAAATTTCTCCAGTGTTTTTTGTTCGTAACGTTTATGCTCCTCCTGCTCCAGTAACGGGGGAAAAAAACACTCCATCTTCTGTTTTGCATGGAGGCCAAGTCAATAAAACACTATCCTTCATAGCCATGAAAGTTTTTTATATATATATATATATATATATATATATATATATATATATATATATATATATATATATATATTTATATATATATATATGAAAAAGGTGTTCATAAATTATTCAACAATGTTCAGTAGATAAAATACCACTTGCATTTCTGTCCTGAAATTATCACTTTGTGCTTTCTGCAAACAAAAAAACATTGAAAAAGAAGCAGCATATTTTTGCCAGAGGTTAATCCATATAAAAAATGTCTCTTTCAATCTAAAAAGTTCTTTTTATCTGTGTCGGTTGGATATTCCATTGCTGTTTGTGGCGGGCTCTTCCAGATCGTCGTCTTCAAAGCCGTGAAAGGTGGAGGTGTCGCTCTCTGAGGTGGTGCCAAACAGCTCCTCTGCTCCAGTAAAAGTCCCATCTTCCTTCTCTTCTCCACGGTCAGCTGGCACACGGGACAGCAGAGGAACAGAGTCGGTGCACAGGTGATGGATAACAAGCGAGAGCACCATCATGAGGCAAGAGCATCCATTTCTTCCCACCACACATTACTACCCATCCACACACTTTGTATTAGTTTGGATGGAAAAGTTATGTATTGTATGTATATTATACTTTGGTGTACTTACTTTTGCATTGGCAGGTTGAGTAGGGAGATCCAGATTTACCCGTTTTCTTGATCAAGCCCTGGCATTTATTACAGTAGTTGTTTGAAATATTGGTCCCACCTGGACCCTTTGGACCTACAGGGAAAATTAAAAAACGTTTTAGGGACAGTAGATTTTCCCTTGAGTACAGCAAAGCATGTCAAATATTTTCAATCCAATACTTACCCCATTAGTACCTCATTAGTTGTGCAGATGTAGTGTTTTGTAGATTATTTCTCTAATTTGAATGTACAATGATTTCTATTTTAAGTTTGTGCTTGTTGATTTCTTGACTATGTTTTTGGTGTTGGGCTTTTTTCTTGGATTGGCCTCAGGTGGATCAATTTGATTTTTAATACTTGTACCATGTTTGTACAAATGCTTTTTCTTTGTATCTCTACTTTGACATCTATTAAAAAAGTCAAATCAAAGAAGAATTCTTAAAAACTTGACCTCAAATACGACAAAGCATTCAGTGACAACTTTTTGTATATGACATTATTTCAATCCAACTACAGGATTGGTGTGGAGGAATCTAATGGGACAGACATACATACAGTATGTAATGGTGAGTGATAGTTTGTCTGGTGAAACCAAACAGTAAATATATTACACTCCTTACGTTTGTGTCTGTCAGTTTGTTGTGCAGAGGGGGACTTAGACGACACTGAGCTTCTCTCTCCGGTTCTGCCCTCCTCTGCCAGGTGGGAATGGGTGTAGTGGTAGCTTAGTCCTGTACGGTTCCTGTAGCGCTTTGCACAGACTGCAACAGAGGGCAGATGTTCAGTCCTACTATAACTGGTGGCATTTCAGTATCTAAAAATAATTTAGGAAACCCAGCATTTCTAAATGCAGGATTTATGGGTACGATAAAGGCCTGAATATGCTTTTATTGTAATCCTTCACAAAGCAAAGAGTCAAACATCCAAGTGTCTGGTGAGCTAGTAATGCCTTTGAGTCATAAAACAACATAACTAAAACATATCTACATGCAGTTTTTGAATATGCAAGAAAAACAAAGTGCAGAACAGGGCTCCTGTTTATTAATGGATGTAACTATTCTACTTCAGACTTCAGAAAAGTAAGTACTTCTGATCTGTCAGTCAGTTACATAACGCACAGACAACATAACCATGTCTCGGTTTCACCAACCCAAGGGCACTTTTCAGTTTGAGAAAACTAAGATACTATAGGGGCTTAATCAATAAGCACAGAACGTGTGACACTACCACTCAATCTATCAAAACAAATTGGCAAAAAAAAAAAACTACGCTCAAAAAGAATCACCAAATCAAGGTACCTGAGGCCGAAGATTTTGAGTTCTGCTTTTGTTTGTATCTGTCTAAAACAGAAAAGACACAAAGCAAAGAACAGCATTAGTTTTGTCTTTCAAGAAGAGTAACAACATCCAATACCCTCTACCTGGAGTTTCCACATACAACTTGCATGTACAAGAATACTTAAGAGAGTACAGTGCCACTAGTTCACCTTGCTTAATCCTGTGGTTCCAACTCAAAAAACTGTTGGTGATTGAGTTACAGTGGGTTGACTTTCTGACAACAGAGGCCCTGACAAAGGGAATAACCTTTTGATCTCTTGATATTCTTTACATACAGAGGGGCTCAAAAGTTTGGGCATCCCAGGTAAAAAAATTTTATAATGTGCATTAAGAACCCAAGAAAAGATGGAAAAATCACCAAAAAGGCACCAAATGACAGATTAGACATTCGTATAACATGTCACAAAAAGTTAGATTTTATTTCCATAATTTACACTTTCAAAATAACAGAAAACAAAAAATGCTGTCTGCAAAAGTTTGGGCACCCTGCAGAGTTTATAGCATGCACCGCCCCGTTTGGAAAGCTGAGACCTGACAGTGTCATTGATTTGTTCTCAATCATCAGGCTCGTTCGAGATGAGCCAGGTCTGCGCAGAATCGATCACCGGCGATCGGCGCCCGTTGCATGCCGGTTAGATTTGTGTCCGACTTGATCCCGACTTGCTCTGACGTCATGCACACGTGGGCAACGGAAATCTCACGAGAGCAAGGCGGCCGCAGTTGCTTTTCACCGACTGCAAGAGCCAGGCGGACCCAGGCGGACCCAGAGCATGCTGGGAAACGCCGGCTTCTCAGCTGATTTAACACCTGATAGGTTTACAACATGATGACGTTTTATATAAACTTTTTGTTTTTGAATTGGAGGGATTTTAATTGCTATTTGTCTGATTTAAAGACTTATTCTGTCCAGAACACCTGTTGTGTGACTGATAGTTAAGTTTAGAAGTCAGAGACTAAATCCGTTCAGATCACGGATCATCTACAGTGTGTTAATTAAAATCAGCAACAGGTCGCATGTAGAGCACTTTGCCAGCCTACTTCTGTCATAACTAAAACAACTGGAGACTGTGTACAGCTGGTATGTGGTTGATTATATTTTATTAAATCGGAATCGCACCACAGTGTTTTCATCACTTCCTGTCCAGCCTGAAGGGGCTGGAATCGGCTGGAAACTGTCCGAACTTTACCGCAGCTTTTTGTCACCGCCCCCCGTGCTGCCGCCTGCTCTCGTCCATTACAGGCGAGGCGAGTTCATCTCGAACGAGCCTATTCTCTGGAAAGCCAGGTGATGGCAATCTTAAGGTTTTAAATTCCCAGACTCATCTGACCTTGCCCCAACAATCAGCACCATGGGTTCTTCAAAGCAGTTGTCTAGAAAACTGAAAACAGCCCCCGACGCTCACAAAGCAGGAGAAGGCTATAAGAAGATGGCAAAAGGTTTTCAGATGCCAATATCTTCTGTTCAGAATGCAAATTAGAAATGGAAGTCATCAGGAACAGTGGATGTTAAAGCAAGATCTGGAAGACCAAGAAAAATATCAGACCAAACAGCTCGCAGGATTGTGAGAAAAGCAAGTCAAAACCCACATTTGACTGCACGATCCATCCAGAAAGACCTGGCAGACACTGGAGTTGTGGTACACCATTCCTCTATAAACAGATACTTTTACAAATATGGTCTTCATGGAAGAGTCATCAGAAGAAAACCTCTTCTACGTCCTCACCACAAAAATCTGCATTTGAAGTTCACAAATGAACATATAGACAAGCCTGATGCATTGTGGATGGGGGGGCACAGAATTTAATGAAAAGAACCTCTGTCCAACTGTTAAGCACGGGGGGGGATCAATCATGCTTTAGGGTTGTATTGCAGCCAGTGGCACAGGGAAGGAAAATGGATTCAGTAAAACTTCAGCAAATTTTGGAAGCTAACTTAATGATATCTGTGAAAAAGCTGAATTTAAAGAGAGGATGGCTTCTACAAATAAATAATGCTCCTAAACACACCTCAAAATTCACAGTGGATTACATCAAGAGGCGTAAACTGAAGGTTTTGCCATGGCCTTCACAATCTCCAGACCTTAACTAATAATTGAAAATCTATGGATAGACCTTAAAAGAGCCGTGCGTAACAGATAGCCAAGAAATCTCAAAGAACTAGAAGACTTTTTTAAGGACAAATGGGCGAAGATACCTCAAACAAGAATTGAAAGACTCTTCGCTGGCTACAATAAGCGTTTACAAACTGTGATACTTTCCAAAGGGGCCAGTACAAGGTATTCACTCTGCAGGGTGCCCAAACTTTTGCAGATGCCATATCTTTGTGTTCTGTTATTTTGAAAGTGTAAATGATGGAAATAAAATCTGACTTTTTGTGACATATTATAAGAATGTCAAATCTGTCATTGGATGCCTTTTGGAGATTTTTCTATCTTTTCTTGGCTTCTTTATGCACATTAATACAAGTTTTTACCTGGGGTGCCCTGACTTTTGAGCCCCACTGTGTAAAGCTAATAGGTAAGAAGGGGGTCAGACTACTGGCCTCTTTTATAACAGGTCCTTGAGCAAAAATGAGCAAATATGCTTAACAGATCTTGTATTTTTTTTTTTTTTACAAATAAGTGAACTTTCTGTTAGATCCAATAAAAAGGAACTGAATTTGTGGAGAGAGGAATTAATATAAATATCTTACAAAAGTAAGAGTGGATTTAGTTTACATACAGTAAATATCAAACTAAGACTCATAATAAAAAATCCTCAGAACATGCCTGAAAAATCAGCAGATTATTCAGAAACTAGCATATTGTAAAATCAGCATTGCAATTCACCAATTAAAAAGAATAGGACACTAGAACAAACTTCATGTTTTAGAATTCATCTCTACTTACTGTCACAGACATATGGCTTGTCATCATCCATTTCTGCCTTACGGCGGCCTGAACCCCGACCCTTAGGAAAAACATCCAGATACAGTTACTATCTACAATAACATGTATGCCCAGAGCTTTCAAACATGCACAGCTGCAGCACCACAGGTGTGTATAATAAAGCAACAACTGGCAAAACAATCAAGCTACTGTTTTATGAAGAAACAAAAAACTGTTTAAGAAACTTCCTAATAATGAAATTCTTCTTTTATCTCTAGTGGAGCCCAGACTACTTGTGCAACTGGAGTACAACACTGTGTAATGTTGGCACTTACTCTTCCTTTGCCCCGATGTCTCCTCTTGGGAGTGTCCACCTCATAGTCGTCATCATCATTGAAAGCATCTTCTGCTGCGTCTGCCTCCAGAACTCTCTGAGACAGAAAGAAAGAAAGAGGACAGACCCTTTCAATACTCAGCTCCGATTAAAGAACCAGCTTGCTGAAAAAAGAAAAAGAAAAAAAACACTAAGCAACAGACAAACAGAGAGGAAAGAAAAATCTATGTTTCAGTTCTCGACAGAACCTTGGTGTTTTTGACACGTTGCTCACAGATCATACAGTTACTTAAAATGACAGGAGACTATTTCTTTGTTGCGTCTAAAGAGGAGGAATAAAGCCATTTTACGCCATTTAAATCATCCTAAAAGTCAGACATCTCTGGTTCAAGTTCTTAATGGACACTCTACAGCGGGCCAGTGTTTCAGTAGCCAGTTTTCAATAGTTTTTACAAACCTATTGCCTACATTTTTGTAACATAATAAACACTGTTACACTTCTAAAAACTATTTTAGTTTGTGCAGACCTATCAGTGCTTTCGGAACATATTAAACATTTTAAAAATGCCGCAATAATACCCAAAACCGTGACAATTTTGGTCACTATCACCGTGAGGTTAAAATTTCATACCATTACATTCCTAATAATTACCATAACCATATAATCAACAAATGGGAATTCAAAGTTGAAGCCGTCTCCTTGGCCAAAATACCTCAAATGAGCCCTGCAAGTCAGCTGGAAAATGTGGCAAGTTGAATTGACAGTTTGGGGGTGAAACCCTTCACTCTCAGCGCCAGGCTCATCAATTCAGTGACTTACCTGGATCTCCAACAGGCTCTCCTCATCGTTCTTAGAGCTGTTCCTCTTGTCTAGACCTTCTCCTCGTAGCAGAGCCTCCAGCGTGGTGCTCTGGGTGGGCAAAGTGTCCTTCACGCTGTCTGCACGTAGACAAAAACAGGCAACATGTGATGAATCATCAAAATACTGTGTTTTTTCAAGAGTATGCAAACTATTCTAATCTATTGTCCACAAAAATCCACAGGTATGTAATAGAAGCAATGAAGACTGTACATTGCTAATGATTAAATAGTGCCATATGGGACAGTCCTCTGTGCCGTTCATGTGCCCTTCCATCGCTATCCAGAATGCTAATTGTGGCAAGAAGCATAAGAGCTAGTCTGACCTGTGTGAGCAGCTTTCTATGAGCATTCACTTCCATTATGTCTCTTCCATTCACACTACACCTAATAAAAGCATGATGCAAATTGCTGGAGCCTTTGTTTTTTATTATAGCGACTGTCATTATTTTGTAACAGAATGTGTCATTACAACTATTTTCACAGAACCATATTACTGATAGAAATGTATATTTTCATTCTGAAAGGCAATGTATTGTCATTGATGAGCTCTCATTGGTGCTGCACTATGCAAACATTAGACTGGCTTTGTCCACAGGAATCTCAGAGGTACAATGTAGTTAAGTGGCTTATTGCTTTGACCTGAACACATCATGCAGATATCTCCTCCTACAGTACAGTGGGGGATCCAAACAAACAGTGTAGGAGGCAAGCATGTTGAGCAGACAATGCAGAGCAAACAAAAGCTTTGACAGTCAGTCGGATCTGCAGATCTTATTTGCACAATCTCTTCAGACAGCTTCATGATCATCCAGTTGCTTTGTGGGTGTTTGAAAAGAGGACACACTTTAAAGCCCCCTGACTCCAGCTTTCTATCAGCCCTTCATCTTACCACTGTGCCCACTAGAAATACTTCTGCAGAATATTGAACATAAAGCGACAGAAGACTGCATAGGTAAGAGGCAGATATAGGAGGGTAGTTCGTGAGAAGCAGATACAACATGCTCCTCTAAAATGGGCCCCTCCACCATGCGGCGGCAGTCCATTACCATTGTGTCTGCACACGTTGACTTTCAACTCTCCGCGACGAGACAGACCCCCCTCCCCTCCCAACACATGGGAGCTGGGGGGGCTAAAAATAGAACTGGCAGCAGCCTGCAGCAGGGAGCTGATTCTGCATGCAGCCCCTGTCTCTAGCACACCATCAGTTAGACAGCCTGCCGAGGCAGCGAGACCATTTCTGGCTGCTGCCCTGTGCTGGCCACCTCTGGCCAGCTGCACAACGTGCTCCGTATAAGAGATGCCAGGTTAAATGAGGGTATGTTTCCTCTCCGCTGGGCACTGGCAGATATAACATACAATCCACTGTTGCTGGAGAAGGGGAGGGACAGTAGGGTGGTGGTGGTGGGATCTTAGCCAGCGCAAGCTCAGTGGAAAACAATAGTCTACAGTGGGATGTGTTTGGGAAACAAAGGCTTGGTTCATATGCTATCTTTCCATCTTGCTTTCTCTGTCCAGGCCCGGTCCCTCTTTCTCACATTCACAACTTCACAAACATTTGTCTTGCCATGCAATGCAAAAAATTACATTTGAACTAAAGCATCATGATCATGGGTAGTTCTATCAAAACACAATAGATTTCTCAGTCTGTTATAGAAACTACTAGAAAGTCAAAGATGTGCCATAATATTTTTGCATGGGATTGTCTCCTTCGCCTGTTCATTCCTATGGATGGTGTAACATACCAGTGGGTATGCAAGACTTAAGCACAGAATGGACCAGTCTCTCTCTCACACACACACACACACACACACACACACACACACACACACACACACACACACACCACAAACACACAACGATTCAGCAAACACACACACACAAACACACACACACACACACACACACACACACACACACACACACACACACACACGATGAAAAAGATGTCAGAGTAAACAAGACAAAACCAATCAGGGAGGTGGGTAAGGAGAAAATAAGACAGAGGGAGAATACAGAGGAGAAATGTGTTGAGTGAGCAGTTTCAAGTGGCAGCCAGAGAAGGCCAAACTTCAGTCCATAACATTTATTAAATAGTGTTTGCAGTGGCCAAACTCTCCCAGCAGCGGTAAATCTAATTACATGTTCTACTTCTCACAAAACAAGTTTACGAGCCGGGGTGAACACAGCCACATTTCATCCAAAAATGACTGGCAGCTTTTTCTGTTTAGTGTGTTGAGAGAGTGATATGCTTTTAGAGTGATTATTTCAGATCAGCACCAGTAATCACATGAGCTGAAGGAGGTGGTGGAGGTGGGTGGCAGACGGGTGGGTAGAGACAACTGAGCGTTGAAGAGATACTGAGAGGAGCAGAAAGCGACAGGCAGGTGGTTTGTGGAGAAGAGGCAGCAAGATCTTACCAAGCTTGAGACCGTAGATGCCCAGGCGGGGATCCGTGGTGTTATGCAGCCGTCTCTTCTTTCTCCAGCAGCGGGCAGGGTATGTGTACATCTGCCCGGCTTCAACCCCTGTACAATAACAGTTGTAAACATGCCAACAAGACAGTTTCAGGTGAAACACATTGATAACAAAAGGTTATAGGATCTCTGTTTGCAATGTAGAAACACCAAATTACACTTTACAGATTTGAAAGAAGATAAACAGATCTGGTATATTAGAAGACATAAAGCTCTTTGTATCTTTAAATTGTCACACTGATTATATTGATGAGTGTGTTGTTAGAGATATCTGCATGAAGATTGACAATTTTGACTGAGTAGCTTCAAAATTATTATTTGATTGCCAGATTTGATATAATTTTGGACCGACTATCTTTTTGGGTTTGGACTGTTGGGTGAACAAAAAAAGTTTTAAAATGTCACCTTGTGCGGTGGTAAAATCAGTTTCACTATTATATGACATTGTATTAACTAAATACTTGACTGATTAATCAAAAAAAGACAAAAGGAAATACATTTGATGGAAATAATTATTTCCAACCCTAGTTAATAGCATTGGATAATGTAGACAGACATTTTTACAAGCTTAACGGTAGTTAAAAAACAAACACTCTTAACGCTCATTTAAACATTATCTGTAAGCATGTATGTGTGTTTACCCACCGGGGCTGCGGTGGTGTCGTTCCATCCAGATGTAGCAGTTGTTCTGGGCCACACCGGTTTGTGAGTCCAGGAATGGCAGGCGGACGCTGCGTTCAGCACACAGGCGAGCATTGTAGCTGCGGCACTGCTCTATGGCGTCCTTATAGAACTGGTCGCCCAACCTGCGGGGGTGGGGGGGGGTAACGTAATGAACAGAGGTCAGTGACACTGGAGGATGTGGTTGACACAGCTGATGTCGCAGCTGGTTTCAAGAATAACCATAACATCATCACATTTGCAGAATCTGTGACATGGAGATGAGCCTTTATGTTATGTATGAATGCCTTGATAATGGCCTGTTGCTTTCCTGGCTGCAGATCATTAAATCAGTGAGCGGAGGCAGCTATAAGATTTGTATCCCTTTGAAACTCTCTTCCACCCAAATAATGCTGTTAACATCTGCTCAAACTTCTAATCAGCATTGTTCAATGTTAGTCTCAAACTGACAGCTGAGCTTCTCTCTCCTCTTCCAGCTTGCCATCGAGGAGAATTGCAACCCGGTTACACAACAACTCCTGATGTTAAACATATTATTACCTCTGTGTGCTTTGTATAATCTCATTCTAGATAGGCTGTGAGCTACGACGGTGTTGACTGAGTCACATTAACACAACAGCATAGAATCTGGGCTCTGATACAAAGTTATTCCTCTGATCAGCAAGCCACTAAGACTCTCACACTTTAGTTCTACTTTTCTTCACGCCACTGAGATTTTGGCAGTCCCTCCGGGTTTCAATGTTAATATTCAGAGTGAAATGGGGGAGGATATTTCACATTCAAGCCCTCAATCACTGCCACACGCCTGGTATGGTAATTAGCCTACTTAATTAATCTCAGCAGAGTGCCTAGCACAAGGGCAGGTTCTAATTTGACTATATCAAAGATGGGGGTAAATGCTGCAAGTCTGAAATCCTGGCAAGGTACTATGTATGCAATTTCCATAGTCTGCTGTTATATCACAGAGACAACAGTGCAAATTAGGGCTACTGGTTCTCGGAATATGAACATCTCAACACCAGCATAACTTCCTCCACGTGTTCTCAATTACAACATTAGAAAGACGGCCATTTTGAAGTGGAACTAATGAGCTACGGGCTGCGAGTCAAGTCTGGAATCTTAAACTAGAGGCGGGAGCTTGATTTGTCAATGTCTTCAAGATCTGGCTTTCCCTCCCTCACTTTGTCTTTACTCCTACCCCTTGATGAGACAATGTCCAGCAGATGAACAGCCATGTTAGGAATGCTGTCCCGCACAAAGCCCACTGCTCTGCGGTTCGGACAAAGCCACAGTGTGTGAGGCTTCTGGGAAACAGAAGGTTTCGTGTCAGTGTGACTGAGAAGAGTAAACAGTCCCAGGTACAGAACGAGCACAGGGAGGAGTGGAAAGGTGAGAGAAGCATAAAGATGATTGAAAGCAAAAAATAAAAACAAGAAAGGGTTCAACAGGACAAGTGGTGAGAAAAGGAGGTTTAAAGCTAACAAGCAGATCATGACTAACAACCATGTGACTTTGTTTTTCCTTCCTCGTGTTACAATCATACCAAGATAGTGGCTTTATTGTAGTTAATAATCATATCACTACATTCACTGCCTTGTGAAAATGTCATACCGTTCTTTTTAGTGGATGCAAAACACCAATTTCCGAGATGTAACTGTCCTTTCTCACACTTTAAGATGTAGGAATTTTTACAACAGATGTCACACAGGCATATACTCAAAATCGATTGGCCACAAAGCTGAACACACAAGTTCAGGCGTTTGACATTTTTAACAATGGCTAGCCTTTTTTTTTTTTTTTTCTTTTTTTTTTTAAGTATTTGGTCTATACCATTGGTGGGCTGTTGCTTCCAACAGTAAATTCCTGTTAAACTAAACTGTGTGCTTCACTGCCATTCCTTGATATCAACACACAGCTCTGTTGGGACGCAAAGTGTGACATATCAGTTACCCATCAGCTGTAAAGGCTCCCTGAAGTCAGTTACAAGTGCATGCTCAAAGGGTACACACAGTGGAGCGCTAAGAAACTCCTGAGATTACTTGAGCTGAACAAACCAAGATCCGTCTCAGGTGAAACCATAGGGTGAAACATGCAGGGAGGGGTCGGATGGGAAACAAATAGGCTAAGTGGTGAAAGTCTTCTGGTGGGTGCTGGCTGAATGTACATCAACACACTCTCCATCAGAGCCCCGCTGCCCCAAGCAGCAGGTGCACTGGCTTAGGTGAGAGATCTTTCTGACACTTGTAATGACTGACACACACACAGACACACAGACACACAGACACACAGACACACACACACACACACACACACACACACACACACACACACACACACACGTCAGCTCACAACATTTCCCCTCTTGTCAGATGAGGCACATGTTTCTGTTTTTCCACTGTCCTTTGAAATCACTGAACTGGAGTCGGATGAGTAAAAAAAACAATCCTTTTAAAACAATCCTAACCTGGAAGTTAAGACAGAGGCAAACCGTGAACTAGTAAACAGTATAACGTACACTGTCTGAAATAAACATCCAACACGGTTTACAGACCAGCTGGTTTACTATGACCTACCATACTTGCCACAGATGTGTGTGCACAGTTTCCTGTACAATGAAGAGTTATTACCAACATTTCAAGCACTCCCTTTTAGTTTCACTTCCAAATAAAGTGTTTTAGATTTGTGGTTCCCAACCTTGTTGACGATAAAACTGTCTACTTAAAAACCGTTATCAAAAAACAACAGCAACGGTTTGAGGAAAGTCAGACAAAACATTGGTAGAGCAGAAATATATACGTGCTTAGGTTGGGTACTACTGGCTGAGATAATATGTTGGCCTGTGTACGAACTGTCAGATTGCTCATTTCTAACACAATTGGACTTTTTTGGTGATTCCTCTGTGTTCCCAGATCTCAAAAAATCCTTTTGAAACTTCAAATATACACTGCAAATATACCCTTTAAAGTCTAACTCTTCCTAAAGGAGGCAAAATTGTGTGGAATCAACTGAACAAAAAACACTCGTATGAGGTTTTTAGGGCTTAAAAAGGTTCCTCAGCGGTATGTGCTACACATCCTTAACATCTTCCAGTTGAATAGAGAAGGTGAGTGTGTGCATGAGGGCGAGGAACAAAAGCAAATATTGTGGCCAGTGGGGCCTCCGCTATCAGCCTGTTCCTGTCAACGGTTCGTTGTGTCACATGGCTGCGTCCGTAATGTGAGCATGTTACAATGCTAATTTTGCATATCCGACGATAAACTTTAGATTGCAGGGGAGTAGCTCACAGAGGCAAAGTGATCGTGACAGTCATGACAAAGCTCCGGTGTGTACTTTAAAATGGTCCAGCACTCCAGAGATCTAACTGACGGGAAGAACCAAAATCTGATCCTCAAACACCACTTCAGTTCCCTTCAGCTCTGTTTGAGAGGTTTCTCAAATTTGCAGGTGCACTGTTTCTTCACAGGAAGCTAGAGCTGTCTACCACAAAACAAGAGAGGGGGAAAGGAGGAGGAGGAGGAGGAGGAGGAGGAGGAGGGCCTAAAGAGTCACTGCATCTTGACAACAACTGCTGATTACACCAATCAGAACAACACAGTCTGGGTGAGGGCAGGAGTAAAACCAGACCATAGAACTCCACATTGCAGTGCCAATAAACACCAGGTCTGACTCACTCAAAGTCTACTCAACACCAATGACCAGGTAGCTGCCGAATAGGGAAGGAACTCATCGATGTAATCTCATGAGAGCTGTGGCCGGAAGATGTGTCCAACTCCAGCTGAGGCTAAATTTTAATGAGCAGCTTTATGAGCTTCTTTATTAATCAAATATTCCAGACTCCATTTTAATCAGCAGATTCTGGAGATTACTGTCCTCCCATGCTCATAGGAGGGACACACAGCATGCACAGGCTTGCACGCTGCAGCTTCATCCGCTACATCTCTACAACAAAGTCAAAACAGTGTTTAATTTCCCTAAAGTGAATCATCTTAATATAAAAAAAAGGTCAAACTGGTCCACGGGAGCGACATCCAATTAGTGTCAAGTATGACTAATTATAATCTGACAAACGTGTGAAATGAAGTCAGAAACCCGAGACAGAGGCTAATTATAGCACATTGAAACACTTCATTAAGCACAGTTTACAGCAAGGAGACATTCCACATCAGAATGCTAAAGCATCTCCAAGATGGAACCGCAGTTTGTGAGTAGACGCACGCTGAAGCATGTTGGGACACAAGAGAGAAATAGTCCAACAAGGTAATAAGGAAAATGTACATTATAATAATAATAATCGTGTTGGGACAATGGAAGGAGCTACAAGAAAGATTTTTTTTTCATTTAACATTTACATTGAGCACTTTAACATCAAGTGATTAAATGCTCTGTTCAGGTCCCAACAGAGGAAAGATGTGATTGTATTGGGTTAGGCATTTCGCTGTAAAACTGAAGGAAGGCATTGCATGAACAGTGCAGTGAACCAATGTAAAAATACAAATTCAAACATTTTGCATTTTGCCACCACCCAGAGCATTGTACAATGAGTGTGCAGGTTGGCGGTTGCCTTGCTAAAGGCCACATTGACAGCATCGATAGCCTCTGTATTTATTCCTATTAAATTATTATAGGCAACTAGTCTCTGAACTGGACACTTTGTCACACAATTGTCAATGTCCAATGGAAATAAATAGTTTAAAGTGGGCAATCAGGTGTCAAAAATGATTCTGCATCCTTCCCTGGTTGTAGTAACAATGTTATAATAACAATGGCAACAGAGTGGGTGACGTCCACTCCTTGTGCTTATAGTCCACACAGGTGCCAGTGTAACGTTACCTCTATGGAGGAGCAGATGGTTCTCCTGCTTGTTCCCAACACTTCCTCGCTGTCGGAGCATCTCTCTGACAGATGGGCCCAGGATCCTGGACCAAGCTAATCTCCAGCACTCCTCCACTTAAAGGCACAGTGGAGTGCCTGCTCTACCTCCACAGTCCCAAAGAGCCGTGATGATGATAACACATCAATACAGGCTGAAGGCTTTTGTCGCGTCCAACTGAATGTGCGTGTCAACAAATGTTAAATTATTAGACAAGAAGCAAGAGGCTAAATGTGTCTAATTTTTGTAATATGTTAACCAGTGGAACTGGTAAAGCAAAATAGAAGAACAAAGGGGAAATGGAGAAAAAGGTGGAGCATTCCTTTGAAGTTGAGGGATAAAAACGACTATAGCATGTGCTATTTGAGCACAGAGTGACAAGCTATTTTCAACGGCAGACTCAAATTGCTGTCACTTTTCTCGATTTCGCCAGCAAGCATGCAAACACAAAATGCCTCCTCCCTTGCTTTACCGGGTCCTGACCACGTCTGCGCTCAGAGGAGCCAAAGTTGACATGTCGACAATTCACACCAACTATAAACGACTTTCGGAATGTCAGATATCCCCCTGCTATGCCCAACCGAGCACGAAGAAAATCGTCTTTTTATTATTCGGTGCAGCGCAAAGGCACATTGTCGTCAGTTTTCAAATTAATTTATAGCCCAGGAAAGATGACATTCTCGTGTTGAAATCATAGCCGTAGGGAGCAAAAGCTCCTCGAGTGCAGTCAAATGTCAGGCAGGCTATCGTACATGTTTAAGACTAAATGTTAAAATCTTGTGGAATAAAAGAACTATACGAGGCTACTTTACCATGCAAGAAGTACACCAAAATTAATTTTGGCAGCCCAATCTGTCATATGCACACGGCTGGAAAACACATGCACGAACGGACACTTTTAATGTACAAGTTGGCAACAAAGTAATTGTTCACAATTTCCTAAATGTCTAAATTACTTACGCTTTTAGTGGATTCTGAATGACAGCCGCCATTTTGCTACAATGTAACGCAATATCGGCGTCTTGCAGTTCTGAGGGAAACCTACGGGAATTGACCAATCAGAGCTCGAGGTGAAATCGTGGACCAATACATAGGCAGCATACGCAGATGGGGCGTGGCTTTATGTGTTAACTGTCAAAATTATTTTAAAGGGTTTTCCCTTGTATTTATATTGTACACAAATGAATAAGAGCCCTTTTAAAGAGACCCTCACTGGAGCTGGGATACATATCAATTGAAATTTCCCTTGCTGGCGTACTGACACCATGCAGTGCAAGTGGCACAGAATATCGACATGGAAGCTTGTGTTTAATTATTTATTAAAATAATTATAAATCATTTATCATCATCGATAAGTACCAAGCAAATAAAGTTCCCTCACTTTATCTAAAGCTGCAGTGGCAGCAAGACTCACAATACACAGGCGTGCACATAATCTATTCCTCCCACATGACGAACAGTAAGTGGTTTGACACAGAGAGATTTAAACACACAAACACACACTTAAGACATGGAGACAATTCCAGATTATGTTTTGACAGATGGAAGCTGATACAACTTTAATATTTAATCTTCAAGTTAGTTTCCAACTGTTTTAAATATATCAATCATTTGTGATTGATTTGTAGTCTGTATGTGAGAAGTGTTGATAATAGCACCCAACCTATTTGAAAAATTGGACATCACAATGCAAATATTTGAAGCAGCAGACTGCATAATCTGCATGGGAATAAACTACCGGACAAGTAATCTGACATGATGTATTTCCTATTCTGTACTGTGCAATATACATGTATGCATTTCAGAGGAGTGTGTGTGTATGATTGCAGGTAAATGTATTTTCACGCAAGGCCAACACATTTTCTCATCAGAACCAAAAAGTTCCACGTTAGGAAAAAGCAAACAGTGAATTTACTAATCTTACAATTGACAAAGATTTTTCATTTTTAACAACAAAATACAAGCATGTGTTAAATGCATCACCTCGTGCTTTGTATGATATCCAGATGTAAAGCTCTCAATTACTAAGTATGGTTTAACATTTCATCATCAACATTCAAGCATCAATTTTTCTGTGTAATGTTTAACAACAAAATTAAAGGCAAACAATATGTGGGAAAAAAAGAGTAGTTTGCATACAGTTGCTACAAAGTATATACATATCCAGACAGTAAATAGTGTAAAACAAAATCCAGAAAAAGAAAAATACTTAATATCAATAATGGATGTATGATAACGGAAACACAAGCTGCAAAGAGCTAAAACAGAACAAAAATGTGTTGCCAGGAGTCTGTGCCAACGTAGACCTGGAGGCATGAGTGTAATATGTAAAACTGCTTTGAAGACATATTCAGATATTCTTCAGTTCTGCAAATCAATACCCATACAACCAAGCAGCCAACTGTACATATTTAGAAAAAAATTTAAATCAAGGTGTCAAGAGAACAAACTTGAACATGAAATACATAAATGTTATAACATGGATACACTGAAATGCCACTTGGTTAATAAGATAGTGAGGTTTATTCAGAGATCATCCTCTGAACAAGTAAAAGGCCATGGATCTCATGGATCATGCATGCCAGAGTATTGATAGGTCTTTTTTTTTTTTTTAATCCTCAACACATAAATAATTTTCAACATTTTAAATGTACACTCCTATAACATAGTTCTATATTTTCATACAACCACAAATTACATGATAAAATATAGACATTATACCAGCACAGACACAGTGACCTGAATGATTTTTGGCACACCAGATATCCACAATCTAGACCTAATGTTTTTAAATTTCAGCTCAGTTCGGGACAGACTACTTGATCATCTAGATATCTGGATTTTGGCCATGGTAAGCAACAGCCTATAACAGCTGAAAAAGGTTTAGTGCAAAAACTAAAATGTTGCAATACAGCATGCAATGGACCCTGCAGTCATACCTGCACGGATATAAAATATCTCCTTGTCATTACACGTGCGACATCAGAGAAACAATGCTCAATAATAAGAATTTCTGGAAACTAATCACACCAACCCCACGGGGTTCTCAACTAACTAATATTCTTTAAATTAGTTTTTTATTTTTTTTATTTTCTGACAGTAAAAAAATAACTCAACAGCCTTATTTAACGTAAAATTTGTGACTTGCGTCAATACCAATCCAAATATTCACTCTGTAAAAAAACAGAGTGGAAATGCAGGTTTCACACTCAGTCAAGTAACTCACATGTTCTGGCTGTTCTACAAAGGCCACAGGAACTCTGCTAAATGTTCTATATATTATTTATGCCTAAAAACGTCCTTTCCACAGATACAAGACAGAACCATTAGATTAACAGGAGGTAAGGCAGTGACAGACTGCGAGCTGAGTGAGTGAGTGGTTCTCTCCGGTGCTCTGAGGAAGTAAGGCTGCCCCTGTTAAAGTTCTCCAGGTTTCTGGTTGCAGTTGGCGCATACCCGCACAGGGTGGTCCCAGCCCCGCGATGGAACCGGCCGACGCTCCGGGGAGCAGTCATCACACACTCCTTGGCCACAGGCGCGGCAGTGGTGCTTTGACAGCTTGGCAGTGAACTCGCGCTGGCAGTTGTGACAGGACAGAATGTCCTGGTCAGGCACCCAGTAGGCAGGACGGGCGGCATCTTTCACAAGGCCTACAGGGTAACACGTAACATAAATACACACATAAACACAAGCACGTATCAGTTATAGTATAAGGGACCACTTTTACACTTGCAAAACACATGGTAGTAACAGTAGGGATGAACAATTAATGATAATTTTCATAGTCAATTAAAATCTGGATTAATTGATTAGTTGTTTGGTCTATAAAAAAGGTGAAAACTGTTGATCTGTGTTTTCCAAAGCCCAAGACAACATCCTCAAATGTCTTGTTTTGTCCACAACTCAAAAATATTCAGTTCACTGTAAACAATTGAAGGGGCCCAGGTCGGCGTCAAACCAAGAGTCATTGCGTCAAGGAGTAAACCTCTATATATCGTGCCCGTTGTACCAATTGAGCTATTCAGGCATCCTGATTCATCTTTGCCAAGTCACTTTAAACTTCATAGTGCAGCCAGGAACAGCTCGACCTTTTGGGAAATTTGCTTGTTCATCATGCTGAGAAGATCTCATGTCTGTTAATTAGCTAAGCATAAAAACTGCACACAAAGGGAAAACTGTTAGCCAGGGTCTGTTCAAAGGATACTGTAGACCTACACTATATTTACTGGTAAAGGGCATAGATGAATAACTTGACAAAAAACCTGATATACTGCGGAGGATATCAGGTTATTATTGTCTCTGTGCAAAGGTAACAAATTCTGCCTAGAAGCTCTGAAGCTCACTAATTAACACAATTTATCTTGTTTGTTTAATCTGTAACAGTGTAAAGTGTAACACTGGTAAGTTGTGGCTTAACAGGGGGTTATGTCCTGAACATTTACTTGGCAGGGAGCAATAACCTCTTGTGATCAGCTGGTTGCCTGGCAACTGCTCTCGGCGAAGAAAAAGTCCAGCACATAAACCTCCTCCTTAAAATTTCCCAAAATGTTGAGCTATTCCTTTAATTTAGAGGTAATACTTACTCTAAAAGACTAGACTGATGACTGTCATCTGACATTGCTTAACTTTAGCTCTATCCATGCTTGTTTTTCCTCACAAATGATCTACTAGTCCTAAACTGTCTTGGTTGGAGTATCCATGGAAACATGGAAACAAGATTTGGAAATAAATATTTTGTTGTGATTGGAGCAGACTTTGTATTTTTGTATTGGTGGTGATGGATATGAAGACGTTTTCAGCATGACATCAGGTTATCAAACACATATTCATCTATGCCTTTTACCAGTCAATGAAGTTCTACGGTAGACTAATGAAGCAGTCTAATATACTGCACATATACTTATGCTTTGGATTAAACAAAGAGTTTTTTCCAAATATGTTTAAGACATGTATGAAACAACAAACTAAAGGCAAAATAAGAGCTATGATTTGTGGTGTGTATTTGAGTGAGTACAGCCCTTATTTTTGCCAAGTCTTTGTAATCTCTTCCCATGCAGCAGAGCCAATTTACTTGATCTATAACACCTTTTGGATTATTCTGACAAAAACATGTTATATCGGCTGTTATAAAAATGTTCTTCTAATAAACACTGGATCAAAGTGCATTCTAGACTAGTTCAGAGAGTGACTGATCCAGACTACTTTAAAGTCTATGAGACATCTTTATGTATGCCTTGTCAAGAAACCTCAAAATATTTATTATTGACTCAATAAACATACAGCAAAGGTGAGTTTACAAAAGTCCCATGAAATGAAATGGATACATAGGGTTACTGGTCAACTATCGCCGCAAAGCAATTCTACATGGAAGCACTGCCACTTACAGGTGCCTAAAAGATTGTCAAAGGCAATTTTAGGTTCTGTAGCGAGCGTGTGTGGGAGGATTTTAAGTTTGCAGTCCATAAAAAACATGTATTGGCAAGAATAACAAGTTAGAGATAAATGCAAATTCAGTATTTGAACTTCTGCTTGACATACATAATTTCAGTCACTTGTCAGAGACTACTCCAAAATACATAATGTTAAAGCGGTAGAACACACTAAGCAGGTTGGGGATCAATTGGCCCTGTTTGGACTGTGAGCTTTTGGTAATTGTAATTGCTCTATTACAACCAGGCCATTGGGGTATCCTTATAAGGCAGGCTTTGCCAGTCAGACTTCCGCATAACATTTTTGAGAGTTCAAATTAGAAACAAGACCTCACAGCTTTTCTTTCTTACTGTAAATAAGCATGTTATGCCTCTGCCACCAGAGGGCATTGTAACCAGTCACTCACAATTACTAGGTTATTTATTCCAGCTAAGCAACATTCCTCTTTGGGTTTTTTGGGTAAAACTCACCAAGTGGGATGTCAATAGCAGTGACCACAACCCCAATGGTGTTGGTGACTGCTTCTCCAACCTTCCTGGCAAGGGTTCCACCTTCTTCCTCCTCAAGCTCTGCCTCAATCAGCTCTGCATAAAAAAAAACATCTCAAGCTCACCCAAATGATACATGGCTGCATAACAGGAACATTTGACATCTTTGAAAACGTGTGTACCTGCGTACGTAGCTCTCTGCTCAAAGCAGATGTCACAGACTCTGACGGGAGCAAGACCCCAGCCTCTATCAGGCACAGGTGCAGCTTTGGAAGAGCAGCCATCGCAGAAGCCCTCCCCACAGGCACGGCAGTGATGCTTGGTGTCGTTGTCCTGGAAGACTGCGTGGCACTTATGGCACACCTTGTACGAGAACAAATACAATAACAACTGAAGTTGTTATTCTGAGCCAGTCTATTTTGTATCTTATGACCTGCAAACATACAGTGTGAAATAGGCACAGAGCACCACAGACAGTAAACATAGCCCTGGATACGAAAGTGTTGACTTGGCTGTTGGTGGCGGGTGGTAGAAGGTGGGGCTGTGTGTGTGTCACTCACTAAGATGAGGGAGTTGGGTTTCCAGTAGGCTGGGGCGATCTGATCTGTCAGCCAAGAGGTGACGGCCTTAGCAGGCTTGACACTGAGCTCTGACACAGACTGGGCCACTAGGTTGACTCCATCCAGCAAACGCTGTGCTGCATTGCTATTGTCCTTTAAAAAGCCATCCGACTGCAAAAAGCAGACAGCTTTTTACTACATACTTATGTAGATAATTACAGTAAGCCATAAGTCTAGGTATATATGATTACAGACAATTAATCTCCATCTGATAAATAAATTAAAAAGCCTGTTTCCCTTACCCCTGGCCATATATGCTGGATCTCAGTACGGACAACTGTATCCACAGGGTCCTGGTTCCCATACCAGTATTGACGGCTCCGATAGATAACTCCACAGTTGGGACATTCAATAACGTACCTTAACATACAGTAGATATATAAATGTACAAGTCCCTGGAAATATAAATGTAAATATCTAAGGTATTACATTGAATATGTAAGATAATAGAACATTTTTATTTTAGAACTAAGTGCTAAATTAAGCTCTGTAAAAGGTAACAAAAGTCTAACCCAGACCTTGTTACTCATGATCTGCAGGTCATCTAACTGACACTTACCCAGACCAGGCGTATTTGGCGAGGCCCATCCATGGAGAGTCTGAGGAAGCAGAGGTCTTAGGGACAACTATCACTTCTTTTCCCCCTTCATAGCAAGCCTATAGTGATGCACCAAAATATCATTAACCTCATTAGCCATGGAACACAAGTGATTACACAGTGAATGGTATAGAGGATTTGTTCGATCTAAGAGCAACTGTGCTTACCTTACAGGTGTAAATGCGATTATCATACTGAACAGAATAACGACAACGGTGTTTTGCCTCATGGCACACTCCTTCTGCTAAGTGGTTCATGCTGTTCTTGCAGCCAGATCTGGGATAGAAGTAAAAAGCAGATTTTAAACAATCGGAAACGCAAAAGATTGAAGGCGAGATTATAAAGAGAGGAAGGCACTGACCCACAGCTGAGGCACAGGCTGGAGCAGGTGAAGTACTCATCAGGAAAGAAGCAGCTGTGGGCTACAAGCTCACCTGAAATTTCCCCATTAAAGCGATCACTCAATGCCTGTGGGAGAATCAAGGTGCAACAAAATTCATTATCTATTAAAAATGCATCTTTATCTCAATCCAGAAACCAGTTTTCCGCAAACTGTGTATCTATTAATTTCAATGCAACCCCCAGCCAGTCTGAAGCAGGCTGTAAGCTGGCTGATATTCAAACTATATACAGCCGTACCTGCAGGGCTTTGAAGATGACCACAGGGGTGCGTGGGGAACGGGTGGCGTTGTTATCCAGGAGCTGCTCCAGTTTATTCTGCAGGCCCTGGAAATCAGTCGGGGGGCTGAGAGTCTGCGTGCCCCAGTACTGGACAGAGCTGAAGGCCTCTGGGAAACGGGAAAGCTTCTTAAAGCGCTCCGATAGAAGCCGATCTACTGACTCAGATGACTTATCTAAAACAAGACACAGAAGTTACCATAGACTGGAATCAGAATGTATTGTAGATATACCGTTAGTGAGAGTTTGTTATTGTGCATCAGATACAACACAATTCTTAAAATGCAGTACTTGATATGAATCGATGAATGAAACGAAAGAGAAAAATACTATTAAATATTAGTAGTTGATTTTTATTATTACTATTAAAAGTACCAAGAATGTTACAATGTTGTTTGTCAGTCAAAAAAAAACCACATAAAATAATGTATGAGCAAAGACATGTAGCTCACTCGTTTACATTAGGCTACATTTGTTGTCCCAAGTCTTGAAGGCTTACAGTGTTCTTCATGTTTAAGCACATTTACTACAAATCATTCATACTTTACTCTCCAAGGCCTACTATACTATGAATGTTTTTGTTCTTCTTTCTCAGCAGTAACTACATTTGACTTGTAGTGAATTGCATGCATTGGAAAATAGTTGACGGCAATGTAAAGTATGAGTTGTAGTAACTGGACAACAAGATGGAAATTGCAACATTGTTTTTTAAGTGTCAAGTGACTAGCTATGAATATGTGGCATTTTTGACTTCACTACACAGTAGTTTTCTTTTTAGTCCAAAAAGGAGTATTTCTTCAAAAGTTGGAATGCAGATTGCAACCTCCAGTAATGTAAAGATAGGCTGTAGGCTAATATTTCGTAAACCTGTAATTATCTGCCGGGCTTAATCTTTACTTTGACGGCCCCGCTTCTCATCCCTTATGGTGATGCAAACCTAAATTCAGGGTGATACAGTCACAATGTATTGTTTTAATAGATGTTTTCCTGAAAATTTTTATTTAAAGGTTTGACTTCTCTAATAAATGTGTTACAGATGAAGTAATGACCCTCCACCTATTACTAGAGGGACCTGGGAGGAATAGAAGTGTTGAGAAATTTTACCTGAACCAAGCAGCTTAGTGTGGACTGTTTCATGGAAGATGACCACCGCAGGGCCCAAGGTGGACAGAGGGACATCCAAGCCACAGCGGGCTGTTGTGGCCTTCAGTTCCTTAGTGAAATGCTTCAGGTATGCATCTGAAGCATCTCCGAGGAACTTGAAGAGGTCATCATGGAGACGGTCAGCATGGGTGCGGTAGATGATGAGGTCGGAGATGGCAAGCACCTTGAGCAAGAGACGGGTTCTCTGGCCCTGTTTGGAACTGTTCCCAAGGAGCCCCTCGGTGTCAATCACTACTACTTTACGGAAGGGGTCAAACGCCGCCCACACACCCACCGTACAGGACTCTTGTGTGGGAGAAGTTTTGAACACTTCTCTGCCCATGAAGAATGTGTGATTCAGGGTGTGAGATTTCCCCTCTCCCGTGTTGCCAAAAATGGATACCACCTTCAGCAGCTGGTCAGGGTTACAGCTAAGGGTCTTTATAAATGAAGATTCATCTTTTATCTTTGGAGAAACAAGAAGTGAAAATTAGTTTCTTTGTTTAGGTATTTTGATTCTGTGACAAGTGTGACTTTTGCACAACATACCTGCATTTCCTCATTTTCATCAACCAAGAGAAAACTGGAAATCTTCTCCAGAAGTTTTGCTTTATGAGATTTGGTCTCATCTGCTATTTGGACAGCGGGTGAGACAAGTGTCTGGACAGATTTGACCTCGGCAGGTTTAGGTGGTGGAGGATAAGATGTGAGCTGGTGTTTCTTCTTGTTGCCTCCACTGTGTGTGCGTTTTTGGCAGTCTTGGCACAAGTTAACTTTGCAGTTCTGGCAGCGGACCACAGATCTATGGCGTTTGCCATTGTCTCCGTTACCTCCTTTACAGTTGTCACAGCAAGGGACATGCCCAGGTCTTATCTGAACCCGCTCATGGTTCTTCAGACTCTCCTGTCTGTGGAGCTCAAGCTCACAACGAACACACTGCAAGCTTTTGCATTCATCACACTCAAATGCAGCCTCCTCAGAGCCACCACAGACATAACTCTCTTGACATATTAGGCTAGTATTGACTCCTTTTTCTGAAGATGAGCCATGCCCGCTCATCGTTTCTTACAAGTTGAACTTAAATACAGAGCAAGGCTTATTTGAACAGCTTTGACAGTACAGTACCAGCTATTTCCAATAGCAGTTACTTAAAATGTGGTAATACTGGCAACTGAAGTGCCCAAATACAACGACTAAATCAACTTAAAATAGCTGCATGGTAAAAGGGGAGATGATGCACTCACTGTAACAACTAACTCTCAAAAATAATACAATATCTTTTCACAACATGAATTTCAAACACAACGGCTTTAATAGTGCAATCTGGTGCAACTAACAGTGAGGCAATGAAGCAGAAAATGCCGTCTCCTTGAGTTACACTGGATAGCTCTATGTTAGCTTGTTCAGAAACCAAAGTTAGCATTTAGCTGCATTATTACATCAATTCTATTAAAGGTTAGCGAATAAAGCTCTAAAATAATACAGAAACATGTACAGGTAGCTAGTACCTACTGAGACAATGAACTCTCCCTGAAAGGATGAATGTGCAAATGTTGATGCTAACAACAGGCTAGCTAGCAAACTGACCCTTAATATCTTGCTGGCAAACTAGGCAGATAATTTGGCATACAAGCAGCAAATTAGCTCACAGCTAGTAGGTTTCGACGGACAGTTTCAACTTTGTCCAAAGAAAAGCTGTAATTAGCGGACCAGCAAGC
This sequence comes from Etheostoma spectabile, assembly GCF_008692095.1. Lineage (NCBI taxonomy): Eukaryota > Metazoa > Chordata > Actinopteri > Perciformes > Percidae > Etheostoma > Etheostoma spectabile. Next base: position 11,384,867 of record NC_045752.1, on the reverse strand, counting down.
CCCAACATTTCATAGCCGTCCAAACAAGGAGCTAGCTTCCAGTCTGTCAACTGAGCTGTAACAACATATCAACAAAAACAACCACCAGTCGATGTCAAAAACTCGGATATCAACGGACTCTTTTACTTTAAAACTGGAGGGAAATCCGCGCTATTCCGTTTAAAAAGTCTTTTAAAGTGTTACTGTATTTGAATCCTTCCGAGCAGTGTCATTGTTTTGTTCTTCAGCCCCCTCCTTAGCAGATTTCTCTAGCTACGTTATTTTGTTGCCAGGTCAGATCAGCTGATCAGATTATTTTCAGTCACAGGGTCAGAGGAGGCTAAAGTGCGGATGCATTGTGGGAAACGTAGTTCCACCGGACAGACTTGAAGTGATGCGCCCAAACTGAATCGACAGATTCTGTGAAGCTTAAAAAATGTTTTGTGCTCAAAATCAAACTTTGCTATTTAACTCAAATAATTGAACGTTTAAAGGGGTGCAGGGTTTTGGTGTCTTGCATGTCATGTTGAGGGAGGGAAAAAGGTAGCCTACAATTATCGCAACTAATCTTTCCGAGAGGCATTCAAATCAGCTTAACCTCTTGGATTTACCCCAAAGCACAGTGACATACCACCAAATTTTCCAAAATGAAAGCAAGAAGCTCAACCACATATTTAAGATGTCTTTGCAGATAATTTGTGCAATTTAACTTGTGTTTTTTCTTTTGTGTTTTTACGCTTTTCTGATGAATAAATAAGATACAGACAATGTGAAATGATAATATTTTGGTCTTAGTTGGTATAGCAAATTGCTCCAAATATCACAATATATTATCATTTGTAATAGTTTCTTTTGATGTTGCAATCATTTTGGGCAAACCTTAGCCTAATTTAATATACATCTTTGATCATCATTTTACCACAGAAAATTCCATATGGGGGGGCTTTTTTAAAAGTAACTGTGGTAACATGCCTCAGTATAAGCTTTCAAATAGAGGATGGATTTAAATGGCTTTTGTCTTGTAAAGTAGCACTTCAAAGTATCAGCAGGTGACCATTTGTCTCAAATGGCACTTTGTGTTTTCCCTCCATTTCTTCACTGACAGTACCTTCCACTGCAGGATCTACAGACAGTAGGTTTTCAGATCCATTCATTAAAGCAATTCTTTAAGAAAAAACAGAAACATAAAATGAAATAATCTATGTGTTACTCTGTAATGTATTTATTACAAACCTTTAACACACATACACAAAAATATGAACATACATATAACAAAATATGAAATAAAACATGAAACAAAGGAAAGGGAAGATAAAAAAAAGCAGAAAATGTATCCTTTTTATTGCAATGCAGGTTGTCAATAATCTAAAATTATGTGGTTTTGGTGCTCAATTTGCATCCTGTAGGGAAACATTTAGATAAAAATGCATGATTTGTCGAACAAATTCTCAAACACATCGTGTCCACTAAGCAGAGTACAATCCACTATTTGATTCCACATCAGATGAATCTGAAGATTTTCCTCCATCCACAATCACAAAACGTCTTTAAACGTTTGAGCAGGCTGAGCTTTTTTGATGTTTTGCCAGTGTGCTTGTGCTTGGTGGAAGCAAATATAGCACAGTCAAACACATCTTTGAGGTTGTGTTGTGTCAGTGCTGAACACTCCACATAGTCATGAGCTCTGATCCTGTGTGCCAGCCTTCTGGCCCGGCTGAAGGGCACTGGCTTGGTGCTCCGCTGGTCCAGATGAATAAGAACGTCCACATTGTGGCAAAGGTCTGACTGAGTTCCAACCAGTACGATGGGAGAGGTCGGGTTGCCGGCTCGGATCTGTGGGATCCACTTGGAAGTGATGTTGTCAAAGGAGACAGGGTTGACCAGGCTGAAGCATAGGATGAAGACGTCCACATGGGCATAGCACAGAGAGCGAAGGTGGTCAAACTCCTCCTGTCAGATCAACCAATGAAAGATGAGGAAGAAAGAACTAACTAGTCTGATAAAAAAAAAATCTTAATGTGGTTTTAAAAACATTTACCTGTCCAGCAGTATCTATCAGCTTCACACGAGTTGGGATTCCATTCACATGAACCAAACCTGGAAGTAATGTAGAAATCAGTTTTATTGCTGAGTCAAGCAGCATTAACCTTTGAAAATGAACCTTCACTCACCAGTGAAAACGTCAAAAGCTGTTTGTCTGTACTCGCTGTTGTATCCATTAAAGATGTAACTGATGATCATGCTAGTCTTCCCCACAGCTCCATCACCAACCAGCATGCAGCTCAGCTCATCCCTAAGTCTATTTGGTTTATCATGTCTCTGACAGGCCATCTTTTCTTAATAGCTATTACTCCATTATCCTCGCAGTTTGAAAGTCCATGCAGGAGTAGCTTACAGCATTACTGTAAAAGTTGTCTTCTCCCCAAAGGCCCGTTGGTGCCAATAAAGAAGAGAGGACACCTCGATTTGAAAGAACAAAGGCACCCAATCAGACGAGTGATGCCCCAACACTTTAACTGTTTCCGTTTGATGCTGATTACCATAGTCACTCCCACCAGGACGGGCCTTGAATTGTTATCTGTCGAAAAAAGAAGAGTTCATTTATAAAAAACAGATCAAATTCGTTCTAAAAATAATAAACCCAAACTAGCTTGATCGATCTCCCCTGGATTGGACATTAAAAAAAAAAGATTGATAAAAAAATGACAGGCTATAAGTGAGATCTTAAAAACAACTTATCACAAATGTTATCGATATTCACTGGATTGGACACAAAAAAAGGATTAGTTAAAAAAAGAAAAAAAAGAACGGAGATCTGCTTTTGCAAATAAACCCTTCATAGGCTAGCCTACTCCAGTTGAAAGCTCAGAATGAAAAATGCTTATAATAAAGCCAAATAGTCTTTAAAAGCCTATCGTAGCTTATGTTGTTATGTATTTTTTTAGTAATATTGTGCTGTCATTTGTAAGGTTTTGGAAAACGTTATTTAAAGGCTACTTCGTAAACTATTGCTACTTCTGTAGTTGCTTCTCACAGTCTCCGTCGTGGTAGGCCTGGGCCTACTTGATAAATGTGCCCAATAATTGAGTGTAATACCACTATTGGTCAAAAGAGGATGTTGTTGCTCCAGCGTTGGCTTTTGCATGTTGCAGCCTACACCTTGCGCTTCATCCAGACGCTGCTTTCAGTTTCTTCTGAACAGACTACAACTTGCCGAGTATTCCCGGTGTTTGGTCTCCTTCCAGGCAGCGCGGCAATGGTTATGTTTAGGGTTGAGGTTAGGGTCAGGTGCCTGGAAGGCGACACTGGAGGCAAACAACACCATCGAACAGTATTCACGTTTTATATATACATTCACATATAATATATAGTGTCTTCTAATAGGACAGAGATGTTTCCCAAAATACCTGTTTTTCCATTTCATAATTTATTTATTAAAGGTTGATCCATGCTCTCTTAACATCAGACCTCAGTAACTTTGGTATCAGAGAATTGTTGAATTTTTCCTGACTGGATGGATAGATAGATAGACAGATAGATAGATAGATAGATAGATAGATAGATAGATAGATAGATAGATAGATAGATAGATAGATAGATAGATAGATAGATACTTTATTCATCCCGAAGGAAATGTTAGAATAGGATGCCACCTTCTCGTACTATTGTTCATGTGTTTACAATCTACAAATTTAATTTTCTGAAGGCAGCTTTATTCTCCCATGTAAAAGGGGCAAAGAGCACAGCTGATGGGGCATTGTTAGAACTGTCACCAGCTGCAGTTAAAATAGCAGAAACTTCATGTGCCATGTTTCATCCTGTCTTTTCCAGGGTGACTGGGTTCATAAACACACACACTTAATATTCTTAATTTACAGAAAATAAAAATCCTCACAATTCCTCTGTCATTAACATTCACTTGCAGATTACACTGCAAAACTACCCCAAATGACAATAATTATGCCTTTAACAAAAACACTGCACTATAGACGCATCCTGACCAGTACATCGGTGCAATGACTAGTGCACCACACTGTGCACAAAGGGGGTGTATTATTGATTGTTTCTCAGCTAGTTACACCTCAATACAATTTAAAAGGAGTTGGGATGTAACATCAAGGCATTTACCCTGATGATCTTTGGCTCAGTACACTGGCATTCTGCTCCACTGGCATTCTTGCTAATATCACTATGAACTTATATTTCTGATGAGGATCTTAATGTGTCTACTTCTTGGAGAAAGTGTTTATTTGCATTGTTTGACAGTATTATGTCAAAATAGTTGCTCCAAGTTGTACTCCCTCTTTTTTGCATGGAACTGATTATGATGCACAGCTGTATGATTTATGATTGTTTTTATGAAGATAAGAAATGTGCAAGTGATGATGCTTATCAAACCTCCAGATCATCATCACACAGCAATCCTTGTGTCTCACCCCCGACCTTATGAAGTAGGGCCACATTGTCACAATGGTTATAATAGCAATGGCTATAATAACAACAATTAGACATTGTATTTTGGGTTGCATTGAACTCACCATTGTAGTTATATAGTTTAAAGACATATGGCTGAGGGTGTACATTCAAAAACTCAAAATCTGCATGATCACACAAGAATTGGACGAGCACTGTGAGATGTGGTTTTAGAGATCGGGAAACGTTTGTGGTTGAAAATACAGCTTTAAACAAAGTGTTGTTCCTTATCTGTCTGAGCCTGCAGGAAACTCTGCGTGCATTGTGTTGTAAGGTCTCTGCTTCCTGTTTGTCGTTGTTTCTTGCTCACTCATTCTCTTCTCCCTTTCTCTCCCCCTTTTTCCCACCACCTGCACTGAGAGTGAGAGAGTTTATTCCCCCTGGTAGGAGGACAACATCTGGTCCCCCCACCCCCTTGCCCCTGACACACGTCATGTCAGCTCCCATGCTACACCTCTGGCAGCTGTGAGTCACAATGCTCGTGTTCCTTAATTCAAGGTAAATGTCAAACACAGGAAAAGGTCTTTAAATATCTCCACATCCAAAGATTGTCTTTCCTGTAACAGCCACTTTTATCATCATAGATCAACCAGTAAGCTGTTCTTCAATGCTACAAAGGCATACTTGCACTGTGCAACTATATGCAGATGTCTTTGCAAGGTTTGCATGTACTTTGACCTGTGCAGCAGATGTCAGTAGCGTGCTGGCAACTTCAGCAGTGGCTCAGTGTCTAGATAATCAATTGAGATGCATATTTGATAATGTAAACATGTTTTGGTTCTGCATTCTCATGCTCTCTCTCTCTCTCTCTCTGCATGACTAGACATGCAGAAATGTATCCTGACACAGATTTATTGAAGTAATCTGCTTAGTAAAGTCTCCCAATGTGTGCAGCTTAGGGAGAGCCCCCAATGTAAACACAGCACACTTAATTTTTATCAAATAAATTTGCTTATCAATTATAAATTCCACTTTTGTTGACTAACTCATGTGAGTTAATTCAAATACACTAAATTCAAACACCCGTCGTGTCTCCTGGAGCTATTGCTCGGGTTGTTAAAAAGTAAAGCCCAGCAACTGACTTGAATTCCTGGTGCATCTCAAATCTGACAACAATAGATGAATCTGACAGATAGGTGTTAAAAGATTATGCTCCTCTTTAAGCCAGAGAGAGATCAGCATGGCACACTGTAGACAGGCCACAAAACAAGTGGCTGACACAAAGACGGCGTGATAAACAAACCATTTGTATATCATTTCCTGCATAATGTCTCTTTAAGTAGATATTGCGTAGGCTCTTAAGTGGTGAGGATTATAGCAGAATTGGTGCCTCCATCACACTGAGACCTCATTTCCCTCTTCTTCTTCAGTTCATAGGTGTGACTTTAGGGTCAGGGCTGGGACACACTGTCACTCGCTATGCGTATATTCAACATAATCTCTGTGAAACTGTTTGCATCCTGATGTCAACCTGAGGCCTGTACTACGAAGCAAGATTTGGGGTTACCAAGGTAACTTCAGGGGCAACCCAGGGCTTTGCGTATCACAACTGTGGGTTACTTGTTACCGGGTACATCACCCTGACCTGCTTGCTTGTATTTGACACAAAACATAGACAATGGTGGAACAAGTTATTTTGTGTTTATTGATAATGTACAGTTAATTTGAGTAACTTGTGAACCCTTTACTGAGGCCCAGACACATTTTATGTTCTGCCACTAAATATTACTGCACATCAACTGAAAATGACATCTAACCTAATCTAAGAAGTTTCACATTTCTGACGCATTTGCGGTACAATTATATACATACCATAGGAGCAAAAACAAGAGTCTACAGCCATGTTAGTCAATCTATGAGGCTATAGTAGTACGTTATCATGCTAACATGCTTACAATGACATGGTGCTGTTTAGAAAGTATAATGTCTAACATGTTCATCATCTTAGTTTAGTATGTTAGTTAGCATGCTAATATTTGCTAATTAGCACCAAAGTACAGCTGAGGCTGGTGGGAATGTCATTAGTTTAGCAGGTATTTAAATAGTATTGGGATACATGCAAATGATACTAGAAGAGTTATTCAAATGTCTTTTCCAAATTTAATGAACAACTACCAATAATAGTTGCCAAGACTTCAAAACCTCAATGTAAACTTTACCGTGGTACTAGAGTCAAGGGATCACCAAAGTCATTAGGATTCACCCTCTGAGGACCATTAATGTCTGTACCAGATTTCACGGCCTAAGGGGGCTATAACTTTGTCCTCGTATTGATGTGTAGGGTTTCTGCTTCATATTAGAGTCACATCATGTATCTCTCCAGTTTATTAGCAACAGTTAAAGCCCCAATCCCAGGACAACTCGAATTCTAGCACCTTATGGTCACTGCACCGAGTGATTCATGGGAACTCAGACTGGATCCTCACTACCTCCTCGCTACCACCTAGGTTGTTCACATTCTTGGCTTGTAGCCAGTTATTGCAGGAAAGCATAACTGTCATACCGTCAACATACATTGCAATTGTTTGAGTAATGATATACTGCACGTGCCTTGTCTTTTTTGTTGGATCAGTGCATTTGCAGTTAATCTGAATTAATATTATAACCAGCATTGTATCCTTTGGATGTGAACCAGCTTAGGGTAAGTCAGCATGTCCCAATTTCTAAGTGAAGCTTAAGTGTTTTTTGGCTTTTGTTGCCCAGCCAGCAGACCCGTCAATTTAGTTACTCCTGCTCCATTAAACCCTGGCAGGGGTCCAGGAGCAGAGGACTAATCCCACTTTACCCTCCAGAAAGCATCACAGGGGGTCTGTCCTCTGTGCCCCATGGGATATACAGTAGCCCTGCACTAAAACAGTTAAACAAGAATCCTTCAATTGGTCTGCTTGGTGACAGCAGCTGATAAGCATAAATAAAATGCAGATAAATATAAAACAGAATTTGAAGAGAAAATATTATTGTGGTATTACAAAGCTGCAATTTCTGTAGCAAACAAAAATGGTAACTGCATTCTTCTCCATCAGGTGTTTTTCTCACCAAACTGGTGAATCACATGTATCTGTGCATAACTGTAATACTTTTTCACAACTCTCATGTTTTAGTTATCTTTCTAATGCATCTTTACCTTTTGTCAATGTCAGAGTAGCAGATGACTTTACACATATGGAATGCTGATTTATGTGCTGTCAATACACACTTACATCAATATCAAGGTAAACCTGACTTTGTTTTTCCAAGTAGGTGTGATGACACAGATGTATTTGTCATTGTATTTAGTGTCCATTCTCAATCAAGAGAAGGATTATAGTTTAATTTAAAGGCTTTCTGCATGAAAATACAAGCAAAGACATTAAAAAAACATTTATTTTAAAACCCAGTCAAGGTATGATGACTCCATCTACAAAAGCAAATCCACATCAATTCCTCAGTATCTGAATGTTTGATCAGATGCATCACAGGGAACTGATAACAATATCACAAGGGGTCTCACCCTTTGGTCTTTGAAACATCTGTTTTTTCTACTTTAGTTTCAATTGGCTCCACATCAATCCACACAGCAGCATACGTTCTCGTAGAACCCGATTAGAATCTATTTAAACAGGAAACTCTGCCGCAATTGGCTGATTAACATGAGAACACAATCTTTTAAAGGGATTAAACTTTCCAAACAAACAGAGCATTATTATTTGCCATTACACACTTAGGAAACAGTTGACTCAGACTGAAAATGAAATAAAAGTGTTCAAAAAGCTTGTTCATGTTGGTCAACACAAGAACGCCTTCATGGTTATGTTGATTGTTAATTCATTGGTAACAAAACTAGTTTGTTAAATAAGTTCCTTTGCATTGTGTTAAGTGTAACCAAATGTTCCAGAGAAGGGGACTGGGCAGATGATTAAAGACATTGATGGTAAATTTCTCACTCTAAATGTACTCAAATGAAAGAACAAGTGAAGTGAGAACACAGATTTGGTATCAACATAGACAGATCTCATAATCAGTGCTAAAAGACATTTACAAGCAGACAGAGGCTATAACCATAATGTTGCAAAGTATTTTAGTGTACTATTGCGGCATAAAGTCTCAGAGACTAACAATGACTGCGCAGCTGCTTGATTGTATGCTGCAGTGTTCACATTGTAAAATACCATTGATATCCAACCTCTGTGAGTGTGTGGGAAACAGACCTGCCTTTTCCTGTTTCTTTGAGAGAAAACACTTCAGAGAAAAATGGCAGGAAATCTCCAGGGCCTTTTGATTCAGGCTGAGAAAGTAAGTTATAGTACCTGAAACCTTTGAGTCCTCATGATGTCAGGGCCATCTTAGGAGGGAAATGTCAAGCAGAAGGTAAGAAAGTCCAACACATTTTCATTATTCACAAGGCCATTTGAGAGTCCCTGATTACATAGTGCAGGTTTTGTTAGACATATTCTAACTTCTAAGTTGTGCTTGCTATTCGAAGGCAGCTTGTGTCTGCCAACAGGGGGGGCCGGAGCCTCATCCCCATAGACTGTATAGCTCATCCCTTTATCTGTATAACTTCTACTAAAGGCCTCAGTGAAGGCACTAAAACAGATTGATTTCCATATCTCCTTTTTTATATAAATTTTTAATTGTGTAAGATAATATATCAAACGTAGGGCAAATGTTTGAGGCAGGAATCTTCAATCAAATGACACACAACCATCTAATTATTCCCTTGACGTCCTGGTTGTGACCTTGCTTGCTTTCACCATCTACATTTAGCAGCTGCCCAAGCAGTTCTAGTGTGGCCCTTCAAAGGGAAACATTGTGCAATCATTTTATTTTTGACATGTGCTGACATGCAGAAAGAAAGGTAACGTCATCCCATAAGTAAGCATAGCATGTGTTGAGTTGGCCAATCATTCTGTGGTACAGGCTGCTATGCAAACACGGTGTGCTGTTTTGACCAGAACAAGCACATGCTCCTCTCTGCACAGAGTGTGAGTACCACACAGCTAGGCATGAGAAGTTGTCTAGGTCAAAATTGACTACTTAACTTGAGCATACATATCGGTACTAAACACTTCCAGATACATGCATAATTATACATATGCTTCATAACGTGGGAATGTGTATAAGGGTATGAGGGTGCATATATTTGCACGTGTGCTAATTAGACTAGAGGTTAATTTGGCTTCACAACGTGATAGGTAGAACCTAGAATACACCAAATACAAGTTTTAATGCCAACACGGGCATACTGCGCAAGCATCAACACTTGGACGTAACAGTATATAACAGACCCAGATTTGCACAACGCAACTCTGTTAATGTTATCATCCGTCACTGCAGCTGAAGACAGACTGTTAAAAATATAGTGACACTTTCTATCGTGAAAAAATACCAGTAGAAGATTATAAACCAAAAACTACACAATTGGACATGTAGGATCTACCGTGTGGATGCTCATGCTGAGCCATTTGCAAAAGCAAAAACAAGTTTGCATTGCTTAAATGAGTTGAACTCAGAGGTTTCCTGGCATTCCTGCAAACCAGACCAGGAAGCATATTGCACAGCCTGCTACCTCTCCTCCCCAATTGGCTCAAATGCTTTTAAGAGGTTTAATGAGCTCATGTACAATAAGACTGAAACATAAACCTCCTGGGAAAATATCCAACTCTGTGGCCCTTGATGCACAGTCACAAGCATTGTCACAAAACCAGGATATTTCATTGATGAACGCTACACTGGCTTAGGAAGCTGCTTCTCATTTGTCCACCACAGAATCCCAGAAAGTTAATTGAAAGACCGTTTTGTCATTTTGGGAAATACACTCATATGGTTGATTGCTTAACGTGAGATGAGAATATTGATACTTCTCCTTCTGGACAACTAGGAATGGATTGTTTAGTGCTGATTAGCAAATGTTACCAAGGCTAACACAACAACGGGGGCTGAATTTTGTTTCCCTTGTTCTGTCCCGCCTTGGTGAAGGCCGTCTCAAAGCTCTTATTTCCTCCAAGAGGACCAAACATTGAGGAGGGATCATCGAGGAGCTATAGCTGAGGACACGCAAGAGCAGCCTTCCCGGTAGCCATGCAACTGAAGGATTTGCTTACTCCGCCCAAACACCTGATGAAGTTTTGTGACTCTTCAGAGGAAAGGACGTCTC
>NC_045752.1:11373280-11374269 GCF_008692095.1 Etheostoma spectabile | reverse complement strand
AACACATTTGCTCGTTGCCTCTCTCCTCCGATGATTTCCTTGCGTCTCTCCCCACCTCCTTGGTGGGAGGGGGACTAAGACGCAAGAAAGGGAGGCAAGTGGAGGAGACAGGGATGCAATTTAAGGGCTTTGGAACAGTACGTGGTTTATTTTCACTCAAAATGGTGGTGCAAATAACACACGGCTAGGGGAATCTGAAAGAACACAAATTGGACTAAGTCAAATATTCTCACAAGTCCATCTTAAATAAATAAGGATACAATGAAGCTCTCAGTTAAAAGTAACTTGAGCATGTGATTTAAAATCAAAGTGTATAGTGTAACTCATCTTGCCAACTGCCACGCCATGGGAAGATGAACAAGGGTGACTGAGAGGGAGTCCATCTCTAAATATGTTAAATAAGGAGTGACCCGGTGAACTCAATCAGGTGGAAAGGAAAAGGAAGTGAGGTAAAGGAAGTGCCAAAAATCAACAAATATACCTGCTAAACATTAGTATTTTATCAATGTGGCTGGGTACACTTTTAATAAAACACTGAGAACAAAGTTCAAAATGACTAGGAGGTCATGTTTCCACCATTTCAACAACTCAGAAGCATTTTGTTTTTTTCTTGAGACAATGTGGATTGTTTACACATGCAACTGTGAAATGTTATTTATTTGCTTCATGGTACTTAGCTGTTAATGATTTCAGTGCAACAAAAACTCAGTTCATGTTTATACATTATACAGTACAAAATAGAAGGTGTACATTTTCTCTTTGAGATAATCTCTGAGTAAAGTATTTGGAGTTCACTCACAGATTATCTCAAAGAGCCATTTTCTCTCAGGGCCTGACACTCCTCTGCCGGGCTGTGGTGGGTTTGAGTGTAAAAGAGATTATGGAAATGACATTAAGAGCAGCAATGAAGCAGGAGGCAGCTCTCTGTCTGGAGCTTTAATTTTGCCAAGCCTGGTTCTGTCCCCAGACCTGCTCCAAACAGATTGGAT
>NC_045752.1:11362667-11373270 GCF_008692095.1 Etheostoma spectabile | reverse complement strand
CCAGTGGGTGTGAGACTGAGTCATGTTCTGTTTGGATGAGAAGAAACAGTTTTTACATCAACCACTGGACAAGATGAATGGATTAAAGAATTGTGTTTATCTTTGCGAAATGATGGATGAGTCTAAACTGTTCTTTGAAACAAAATGAGCAGCAGCCCAAGCCCAAACCAGATTCAGTCTTTTGATCTAAGTATTTTAAATAAAATATATAACACATGGAACATTAGTTCCTGTTACTGTTTTGTTGATTGATAGAGGGTTGAAAGAAGACATGGTTTTCTGCCAAATCATTAGCCATTGTTTGTGCCTTTTTAATGAATGGTCTTCCTCTTGTGGTGAAGTGGCCTTCATGACCGCACAGCACTTACGTCCACTGGTAGGAACCTAGTGATTGGTGAGGTGACCCTCAGCAGCCAGAGTTGACCTACTAATAGGAGAGGGCTATGGCTCTAAAGCGGATGGACTCCATTAGTGGCACAATTACTTTCTCTTTAACACACTTCCAGTGGGACCTTCGGCCCTGCACTGACCCAGCCAGGGTCAAGAGTCAGGGGTCAGGCAGGTCACATTAGCATGCAGGTGGAGGCTCCAGAATGCATCAATATTTGTGGGGATGTGTGACCACTATTCTGGGTTGTGATAGGCCGAACGTACATCCCTAGCAGTGACCTTAACCTCAACTTTGCGATATTATGTGCGTTCTGTTCAAGAGGATTATGGCTGACATCTTTTCCTGGTGAGCAAGTGACCTCAGGAAGAGTAATTGATTAGGGGTTCAAATTGCACCAGGAGCACAGTGCATCCATGTATGTTGTAAATGTAAACGTTATGTCAATAGTATACACTTGAATGTTATTTTTATGTGGTTTCATAGTCTATTCACAGTAGATGCACAAAGAATAGACAGTCATGTGGACATGTTTTGCTCCTCTCTAAGTGAGTGAGCATCCTCTAACTTTGTGACCCCAGGGTTTCATGTTCCCTCTGCACGTCTCCAAAGAGCCCTAACAGAGTGGTAGGGGGCAATTATTGATTTACTTATCTTTATTGTTGTCTCACTAATGAGACTGAGTTGTAAATCCTGATGCTCTAGTACAGCAAAATTGAGCGTTAGTTGCAAATATATGAATGAATGTTTGTTTCAGACTTCATAAACACAATAAAATAGAGTGAAGAGCAGTTTTCTCCACACAGTGGAAACTGATGTTGACATTGTTTTGTACCAAGATGTAAAGGTGGATGGCTTGAGCTTTAGTATTGTTAGTATGAGCAATAGTGGGTGGATAGAAACTCCTACAATTAAAAGAATTGCACATCATCAGAAACAAAAACAAATGAACATGGAGAGAACCAATACAATGCAGGGTTTGGTCCATGAGACATCACTGGGAGTCAACAGATATTTTTGATGGGAACTTTGTGTACCACATGTTACCATGTCACGTTATAGGAATCCACAGACAAGCATCTGTGTTGTTGACTCATCGCTGTCTGTCTCAATGATCTCATTAGTTTCATTGAAAACAAAACACTGTGTGCCAGACAGTGAAGAACATTGCGTATGTTACTCTGAGTCGTAAACTGTTTTTTCAGTGGTGATTTAGCAACGGCATCATTTTTTTCAGGAAAAGGACAACCCCTGGACACTGTGCTTTAGTTATGTGATGACAGATTAGTGATCTGTCCATACCAGGAGATTTTCTGTCCATGTCTTTTTACAGTAGTACATGATCTGTAAATGTGAGCTATTGTTGAACTGTACATTCCTGTGCTGCACTCGCTCACATCTTGAACCTTTGACCTAATTTTGGGCTGATTTCAAGGAAAGTAGAACTGTGTGCCACAAAACTGTGCAGCTTACTGTCTGCTTGTCTATACATGGATGAATATACTCTTTTTTAAGTCTGACATGTGGCTTGTGCACGTTATTGCAACTTGATCAAAGTCCAGAAAGTGAAATAAACCCTATCTGCCCCAACCCACCTCCCAGCTCAGCCCCCATTCACTCTGTACTGAAAGAGCATTCACACAGTCAGTCATGGTCTGTGCTTTCTTCTGTAGCTGACTGTGTGCACTCTTAATACACAGATTTATACCAACTTCAGCACTACTTGACATTACTTACATGATTTTTGCTTGATTTTTAGGATCACTATTATATGAAATGTAAATATTCCAGATGTTATGGATGCATATTTGTTGTCACTGACAAATCCAGAATAGTAAAGTTTTATGTTTTTGAGGAACGTTTTGGCTGCACAGGAGTTTTTAAAAATCGGTTGCACCTCTGGGCCTGGCAGAGATTATGACCCTGTTAATCCTGGCATCATGAAAGAAAATGTTTTATAGCCTGCTGGTTATAAGAATGGACTCAAGAATTTTAAAGAACAGCTGCAACCTCCACAAAACATCTGGAGTAAACATGTAAAGTATACAATACAGTGTAATTGCACAAAATATATAAAAAGCTGCTCAGTCTGTGCAGTTAAATCTGGAAAAATGCAGCACTTCCTGTGAGAGGCACAAGCTGTACATTCCTTGGCCACGTTATGAAGGAGCATGAGGCATGCGATTGCATAGCATTCTACTGTAAAATTAGGAGACTCGTGTGAGCATGAGCCCCAGCCAAATAACCACTATTCACTTCATGCAGATTTTCAGTGTTTTTATTAGAATACATTAAAAAATATACAAAGTATACAACTGTTTCTAAGAGCCTTTTACAACAAAGGTGTAAGATATTCTCTATTCATCTTTTAGTGTGATGTTTTGCAAAGCACCAACTGAATCCGGAGTTTGTATACAGTATGTAATGAACATTATTTTAAATTTACACAGTAGAAATTTGTCAAGTAAGAAGATCAAAAGGTCATAACTTATTGAGGTTATGTTAAGACCTAAACCTGTTAGCCACAGAAAATGTCACCACTGTTATATATTATTTTTTTAGGTAATCATCTTTCAAGCACCCAATACCCTTAAACATGGGTTGCAGGACTTCATTTCCCTTTCACCTAGTATAAAAACATTGACATCCTTATGATGTGGAGTGCCTTATGTAGTCTTTTATGAACCTCCCAGCAGAAGGGACTTTTGGTCTGGGGGTTTGATCCCTTCGCAATGGTGGAAAATGTTCAGAACAGCCGCCTCAATGGAGAAGAGGTGCTCGTCCCATACTTCGGGACAGTAGAGCCTCATGAACTCTGCCAGGCGGACCAGGTATTCAATATTGTGGCCCGCGTTGCCTCTACAGATGGCAATCTGGGCGGCGATCTCTTTGTCAGAGGCCGGGCCGAGGTAGATGGGGTTGTCGGAAGTAGCGATGTAGACAAGGGCCAAAAGAGCACCCTGACCCTTCTCCTTAGGGATAAACTCCACCCTCTCTGTTATGTAACCCCCTAGCACAACCTCTCTCATGTTCAGGTACTGAAGGGACTCTTCAATCTGGGAGTCAGTCACCTCATAGGCCACTCCCCATGTGCAAGCCTGCAGGATAAACAAGTGGAGGAGGAATGTTAATGGTATAAATAAATACAGTACACTATGTTATACATGTCAACTACGACATTTAAAAGACCTCATTTGACACCCAAAGAGAGTTTGATCTAGATTTAGTGAATAATCAAAGCTGGAAAAGTACCTTTTTAACTTAATATAAATGATGCATGACATTACTGTATCATAAATCACTGTAGTAGTATGCATATTGTATCAAATTGATATAAGGATAAGGTTTATTGAGGAAAAGAAAGGTATGGGTTTACCCAGTATTTGTTTCACAGCATCACTGCATGTAATATTATATGCAACTATATAAATATTGCATACGTAGGCTAGGTTTTTTTGTGTGGGTATTTAGCTGTTGTAGAATTGCAGATTTGAATTCGGTCTCTACCAGCTCTTTCGGACAGTTGCTTATGTTCACTAATAGTGATTGGGTTAAATAATATTTCTCACTTTTGTTATTAGTTGTCATGAATTGGTAATTGTAGGAATATAGAAAGTAGATTCACTACTGTGCGCTGTATGGATATAGGATCAAAATAGACTGGGCTCTTACCTCCTGATCCTCCACTAGTGTGGCCACTCTGCCTGGCTGTAGAAAGCAAGGACACAGGCAGTGAGGACATGACTACACATAGTAATAAATAATAAACAGAAAAAAAAAACTAAATAAAAATTCATCAGACAATATTTTAACCAATTGGAGAGCAGTACATTTGAAAATGTATGTTAGAGGCTGCAAATCTTACATTTTCTTTGTCCCCTCGATAAAAATCATCTCCATGCCAGAAACGCCTTTTGTATCCTTTAATGCAGCCAACTTTGCTCCTCTTATATGCAAAATCAGGTTTCCACACTAAGGAGCCATATCCAAATATCCACAGGTCGTTTTTTTCATTGATAATAACGTCTCGAGGTTTCATAGTAGGCCTAATTGTAAAAAACGCAGAATATTCTTCCAGTAATCTTAATGCAGTATTGTCGAAAGCGTCGCGTCTATTTTTGTGCCATCAAAAGCGGCGTTTGGACGCGTAAATACTGTCGGTTTCTCTTCTGTGTGGACACACGTGTATTTGTTGTTCAGAGGACGTCAGACCAAAACGTTGTCGACAAATTAAATCACCGGAGGGGCGTGTTTACCTAACAGTTAAAAACCAATCAGGGTGATTTTAGTTGGAACACTTTACATATTAACCAGTGATCACGAGAAAAAGTACTCCAGACATTATTGGCTGCTGCACTTACCGTAAATCTAAAAAATAACAAAAAACCAGTAGGTTTCAGTTTGAACTAATGAATTCAGATCTGGTAACAAAATACAATTATTTCTTTCTTTCTTTCTTTCTGTCTTTATCTCTCTCAAAACTTTCCTTTCATATGCAAATGTGACATGATAGATATTTTAATTTTTTTATTTTTGTTTACATCATGATCACAGGACTGTTTTATCTTTTTCATTTTGTGTCAAACAATCAGTGAAAGTCCAGCAGCTAATCACTCTATAAATAGCTGGGACTGTCATGTGCTCTCTTTAAGCTCATTACGTGTCTGTGTTCTGCTCAGGTCTGTCTAGCACAGGCTGATCACGTATGAATGACTGAGACAATTTATCCCCCACCTGTCACTTACTATGCATTGTGTTTCATCAGCTAAGTTGTGAAAGAAACTCTTTTCGTACAACTTCACACAAAGCTTACTGCCCTCAAGTGGTAGTAACAAGACAAGACGTTTCTGCACCAATCTGATGCCCCTCCTGCAGGAGTTGAGGTGAATAAAATGTAAGACGTTCATGTTGACAGAAAGATTTGCTGGTGTCTGCTGGGTTGTTCTTTGCCTCATTGGGCCTTGGCAGTGATTGAGATGTGAGGCCCCCGTTTGCAGTGCTCAGTAGTGAAAGGGCTTATGCAGATTTCCTTATTGACAAATGTGCAAGCATATGCCGTGTTTTGTTGAGGTTCTCACATCACACTTCATCACCTCCCCCTTTCAGCTAGCAGCCATAAAAGATAGACTATCACCAGAGATCATATATAGTCTCTTTGTTCCCCAGTGATATCTAAAAGAGTTCAACGAAGCAGTTATGTTCTGTAGAAGGACCACACAGATGCTTTATTTTCACATACAGATGTTTTTTTGCTTGTATTTTAAATATGTCTTTTTGTTAGAGTATTTCCTTACATTGCTTCCACTTACACTACTGTCCACTGAATGATTGCTAGCACACTGATTTCACATCACACTGACACAGATGACATACAGATACTGTAGACATGGCGTCATAGAAACTCTATCAGGCCAAATATGACTATGAAGCCAATTCCACACTGACTGACACAAATAAAAGTTTCTACATGATGCCGATATTTAGAGTAGGATCTCTGTTCGACCACACATACACCCAACCACTGAAGACCAACAAACATTGTAGCAGATATGTGTTGATTGTTTCTTTTTATAACAAAAAATAATACAAATAAAACACAACTTTAAAAATAAATTCACCTTTTCTGGGCAACAACTTAAAAACAGATGTACAATTCATACTAATCTCAACATATAAATATACAGTATATACAAAATAATCTTATAAAACGCAGAAAGAAAAAGATCAATGCTTCATATTCTTAAATTACTAATGAAATACTAATCTTACAAAATAACATTATTTGTTCAGTAATTTCCTTTGAAGGCGTCCTTGGTACGATAGTCAGTTCATGTATTTCTTTGTCTTCATTTGAGGGTGATCTTGCATAAGGTTTAAACAAGGCCTTATCATGAGTTTCTATGCATGGTGCTATAGCATATTGCATCTTTTGATCTTTTATGTTCATTTTGCTGTGCAAAGGACTCAGAATAAGGCGGGGCACATGCTTTAAACACGTTTATAAGGCTTTGTGATCTAGGCTGCATACATTCTTTAAATAAAAAGGATTTAAAAAACTGATAACCCTAAATATCTTTCATAAATGAACCGTTTTCAGTAGTTTATGACCCTTTCTGATTGAGCACAATGTTGATTTTTCTTTGCATAGCGCATTGCAGGCCACAAAAAAAGGAAAATGCTGGCTCATTCCACATGCTAGTTGGCAGTAAGTTGATTTGTTGATTGCTGATTACTGCAATGAAGTGGAGAGGAGTACATCAAGATAGTCCTCTAATCAACTCGCAGGCATAAACATCTCGGCCTGTTGTCCTTGGATGAACTTGAACGGAGCAGACGAGCGCTTGTTTTCGACAACATTGAAGGCTCATCCACAATCAGATTTGCTCATTATTTATAGTCGTTCAGTCTTTACATTCTCATAAAGATTAGTAGCTTCAGTTCTAATGAATATCGTAGATCCCACCGGCTCCATCCAGTTATCAAATGTATCAAGAGCAGCAACTTGCATTTAAATAAATCCCAGTCTCTCCACACTTGTAAACAGTCCACAAGAAATCCAATGTTGACAGTGAATAATATCTTCCATTTATTATACCTGAAAAAGAAGAAAAAAGCTCAATCACTACTTTAGCACTAAATGTAACATCTAAAGAAACAAAAAAGAAAATGCTTTTTCTGGTTTACAATAAAGGTCATGCTCTAAAGAAAAAGGAAAATAGATTCATTAGGAAAAAGAAAACGTACCTCAGTTGCAATGATGCATTCGTTTTTCTCCTCTGCTATTACAAAGACAGACTGGTACATTGAATCTCTGGAAGAACATATTGTTGATAGTCTACACTCTGGCCTTTCACTGTGGAATGAGTATGCATTGTGTTAGTTACTGAGCACAAAAAAACAAAATGTGTCACATTGATGTCAATGAACTGATCCTAGTCAACATATTCAAATCTTTCTGGTAAAAGCGAAAACATTAATCGACTGTTCATTCAACCCATTTATGTGCACGTACCTGTACATGCTACTCAAATGCTTTTTTTCTTCTATTGTCTTTTCACAGTTTTCATCTTTGTCCAAAAAGGACAGTTCATCATTGTACCCCATGGAGGTTTTATAGTCCAGGTGGTAGTGGTTCATATGTTTGTGATTAGATTTTTCCCTGGGACAGTCCACCTCCAAATCCACCTTTTTATTGGTGTTCTTCAGTTCTAGAGTAGAGATGAGGTTCTCTTTCTGAAAATCAACCTTGGAGAGGTTGTTTATGGTCTCTGAGTCCTGCTCCTTGCTTCTCTGCTTTTTCATGCAACATATTACTACCACTACCATGCAAAAAAACACAAGAACAGCCACCAGGCCTACTCCCAAGCAGATGGCTGCCAAGCTCAACGTCTCACTGGACTCCCGGCCTATGTTGGGGCTGGGGGTGTTGAGTAAAGCCACGTCGTGGGACTGGCACTGTGGGCCGCTGTAATGGGCTGGGCAGATGCAGGCGGTCTGGCCTTTGTCCCCAGGGGTGCAGGTCCCACCGTTCATGCAGGGTTGGGAGGCACAGCGGTCTGTTAGCTTGTCACAGTGGCGGCCTGTGTACCCTGTGGGGCAAGTGCAGGTGTAGTCGTTGATGCGATCTATGCAGGTGGAGCCGTTTGCACAGGGGTTCCTGGCACACTCGTTGATGTTGATCTCACAGCGCAGACCTGTGAAGCCTGAGCGACAACTGCATAGCCGGAGGTTACCATGGATCACGCAATGTCCACCTATGCAAAACAAAACACCATTATAGAATCCTTCCTCACATGGCGATTCTACTTAACACAAACGTACAGAAAGAGAAGTATCATTTTTCATGTAGAGCCAATGATGTATTACCATTGGTGCATTGAAGTGAGGTACATTTATCCACTTTCTTCTCACAGTTAAGTCCAGTGTAGCCTACTGGACACTCGCATATGTAAGTGTTTCCATTATCCCTCTCTCTGCATTTGCCACCATGAAAGCAGGGTGTATCTGCGCAAGTCAGCATTCTGTGTTCACAGTGTGTCCCTTCAAACCCCCGTGGGCACACACACCTATAGCCATTCTCAGAGTCCTGCAGGGGGAGAAAGAAAGAAAGTTATCAAAAAGCTCCCTGTCAGATGTTTTCTTTATCATATCCTGTTCGTGACTGCCCCAACGAACCCCATTATCCTTAGTTTGAATTCTATTTACAGTGCAAACTTTGTGAACTGGGTCATCTACTGACTTGACTATCGATAGCATCCTCCTGGACTAGCAGATAGAGTGAGGCAAAAACAAAAACAGGAAAGCCTGTGTTGTGGGAAAGGAGAGACAGAAACTTCCGGACTCACCAGGCAGTGGCCTTCGTTATGACAGGGCTGGCTGTCACATTCCCTGACCTCCAAGTCACAGTTAACCCCGGTGAAGCCTGGCATGCAGGTGCAGGTGTAGCTGCCCTGGCCTGTGTTCATACACGTGGCCCCGTTGGCACAAGGTTTGTGATGGGTGCAGTAGTTTAGATCTGCAAACAAATGGGTGGGAAACGTTACTAATGGAACAAAAAGAGGCACCGCATTTGAAGCTGCTTTCGTTTGTTTACAGTACAAAGAGGTAGTTACACACCTTGGTCACAAAAGATGCCTCCCCAGCCTTCCTTGCAGGTGCACTGCCACGGCTCTATACAGGTACCATGTTTACAGGATGGATGGAGTTTACACACATCACAAAAGAGTCCCTGCCAGCCTTTTCTGCATCTGTTCACACATAAAACAGTACGCCATGATTGTTGGCTCATACACATTTTACCCTTATCAGCCTGTTGCCTCTTTAGCACACTCATGACAGAGACAGCACCTAATAAAATACAAACTGTAATCTTTTTATCCACTATGTCATAATCCATAGAGAAAATCCTAGGGCTGATATACATGATGATATATAAAGAAATACATCATAAAATCAAATACAGTGTCACCCTTTTGTTACATAATTAGGCACTAATAGATTATTTATATTGGTTTATCTTTTCTTAATGAAGCTGTTATTTATGTGGTCATTATAAACGTTTATTATTGTGTTTTAGTAGTTTGTGGATCCCCGGATGCCACTGAATAGAAATTAACATTTCATTAGAAAATAATTAAAAAACATAAGTAATTACTTACTTGCACTCTCCAGGTAATGTGCAGTTTGCATTTCTTTCGTTGCACCCTTCGAGACAGATTGCTGAGAAAAACAACAACAAGATATTTAGATATCTAATTTGACTTTCATAATAAACTGTGAATAAGACTTTCATCACTTTTTCTTCGAACAATAAAACCTGCATGTTACCTGTCACCTCTGTGTATGTCACATTGATTTCGCATGGTTTTATGGTGTTAAACTGCTGGTTAGTGTGGAGCAGATGCGTGTTCTCAAAAAAAGGAGGACAGCTGCCCCATTGTTACCGGTAGGCAGCCCTGTTTGCAGCTGCTGCCCTACACCGCTTCAACAATAGAGCCCGCAATTTAGTGGCGCGTGGCGTGCGGCGTGCGATAATGCCGCGATTAACCCCGGCGCGCGCTGCTGGGCGACCACCGCCGCCTGGGTTAAACCGCACGCGCCCACAGAGAAAGCAAACCAAGTATGCTCTCTGTCGTCAAATTTCACCTCTCCGATTGAGTTTGGCTGCCATCCGAAAATACACACCTGTGATCATGTATCAGGTAATTTAGACGTCAAAGCTCAAAACAGGATTTTTTTCTGAAATTTACAATTGGCAATATATGCCACTTCGCAGTGTAGCTTAACGTTTAAGGGTTAGGGTTAAAACTTCGTAGAAGAATAAAACAAGGTACCCATATATTGTACCAAAAAAACCCTCTCTTGGCTATTTGATGTTATGTAAACTAGGTCACGGCCTCTAGACATGTGTACCCTCGCCTAAAACCTGCCTTGTGACTTTTGATGACAAACAAAGGAAAATGTCCATATGGTGTCTTTACTCTTGCTTACGTTCTTGGCAGTATTCTCCCGTCCATCCCGGTAGGCAGGCTAATTGCCCGTCAGGCTTGCAGGTGTAGTGGCCAAAATGGTCGTCTCTCGGAGCGCATATTTTGGAACAGGTGTCCCCGTAGTAATGTTCATTGCAGATGAACCGGTATGAGTACCTTAGCTCCGTCTGCGTCCCCCTCTGCACATCCTGGGACCACTCATGCCCTATTCCCAACTGTCTTTGGA
>NC_045752.1:11303917-11362657 GCF_008692095.1 Etheostoma spectabile | reverse complement strand
ACTAATCAAGAATTCAGGGTTGGTGGTATCTGTGAGGAACAGAACATCGGACATATAAAGATCACTTTAAAGCAGAAACAGTTCGCAGTTCATGGCGTATCTAACAGTTATTCCAGTGATTTGTTTAACAATGCACAATATGTACTGAAATTTCCCCATCCTCTCACGTGTGACCATTATTCCTAGTTATGAAGGACCTAACAAAAAAGGTGTAAAATCCAGGAAAAGGCTGTCATGGGATTTTTGGCAAGACTTCATATTCTCACTCAAGCCTGCACACTTTCCCATGCATGCCAAAAATAAAACAAGGGAAGTGCAATTGTGTTGGAGAGATTTGATTGTGAAGAATTGTCGTGTGACTCATAAGGCATCCTAAAAAACACGGACCCATGACGCTGAAAATGCCAGATAGATTTGGCAGCACATTCAGTGAGGGTTATAGATCAGATGTACGATAGGTAATAAGTGAGTTAGGCTGTCCATGGCATGTCTCCCTCTAGTGGTGAACACGCAGTGCACGTCTCCTCACCTTCAGGTCGGTCCGCTGCAGGAGAATACCAGGCTTCAATAATTAATGAGAAAGCACCCTGAGGGGACGAATGAGAAAATAAACGTCACTAAAAAACATGATCACGTATTAAAATGCATTTAAATTTCAGCTATTTTTTGTTGTGTTTCACTAAAATATTGATGTAGTGGTTCTCCCAAACATTATACAATAGTTTTAGATTTAGGTTTTAGGCCACATTTCATGTGAAATTTTCAAAATGTATGATACTAAATGCTATTTTCTTTCTTCACGCACAACGTGGACAACATATGGATGCAGTAAACCCCCAAACATCTGATCTACAATGTTTATCTTTAAAAAATCATTTATGTGGCATTTAAAATATATATGAGACCTAAAAGTAAGTGTGCAGTAAATCGCTTTGCCTTGATTTGATGTAGATAATAAAATGATAAAATAGGCTATTCATGACTTTCTCAAAATATATGTTGAAAGGTAATTTTGTCATTAAGAGTCTGTTTTTTTCTTTTGAAACCATTACTAAATCTGTGATTAATTATATTAAATTTGATATGTACACATTTGCTTGGTTTCCGCGCCGCAGGACAGGTGCTCTTACCGGCCAGGTGAAGTTGAGCGGCAGACGCAGCCTGGCGTCCTGCTGGATGCTGAAGGAGTCGGTGCCCAGGACAGGTGTGGTGACTCTACCAAATATACAGTCTCCAGGAGACACCACCGTCTGGAAGTTCTTTAAACAGACCCTGAAATAAGTCCTGCAGCCAGTCATGCTGCAACTAAGTCCATTTGCCAGCAAACCTTTAGTATTCTGAAAGTGATGGAGATCTATCTCGAACACACCTGATCCCAGAACCTAAAAGGATACAAAAAGTAAGCACAACAAAATAATGCAACGTTTGTTTCTTAAATAATTATTTCCTAATTTGCAATGATAAAAAAACAAGCTACCTGAGTAAATAATGTTACAACTATTGCGAGGATAGAAGTGAACCAAACGGCCATCCTTTAGAGTTTGATGTGCGTATCCTTAAAAAATGAGTTTGTCCTCCAAAAAAAAAACGCTCCTATTCCAAGTGGTGATGGCGAAAACGGAGTGATGACAAATAATAAAGTGATCGGAATAAATATAATCCTTCTTCCAAAGCCTGTAGGACAAGATCCAGCTCCACAACCGTATCCAGAAGAAGAAGTTGGAAAAGACCGAGTTATCCAGTGCTTGAGGTTAGACACATATCAGTAACGTCAATATCCACAAGTGACTCTGTCTGCGGTCTTTATGTTGCCCATCCATCGTGCCGGTCAGAGGTTGTTTGAGTTTGCTGTGCTGATGCGAGGCTTGTGTTGCCAACAGTGATGCGAGCATGTGGCGGAGCATCAGCGCACAGTGACTCCCAGTAAAGGACATTTGACGTTCCTCCCAGTTTATATACCGCAGTGTGGTGCAATTACAGACACTGTCGGTCACTAAACACCGCCCACTCTGCTCTGCTCTCCACCTTCTTTTTGCTCGTCATCATTCATTATAATTTCGGAGGAGATTGTCTTTGCCTCACCTGGTCCAGAATGAAATGCATTTTTTTGGTCTTCAATTAAAACCAAGATTGCAAAAAACAAACTAAGGTAAAATAATTTATTATAAAATCTACAGCAGGTCAGCCAGATTAGTACATTCGCCGTTGGCTACCAAAGACACAAGCTCCTTCGGTGAACCATGTATTCTTCAGGGATCACTGATTGTTTGTGCGTCTTTACGCGCTTGGATGCCCTGAGTGCCTTTTACGCTTGTGACCTCGCAGTCTTCTCTCTTGTTTCTTGTGTTTATTTTAGATAGAAAGGACTGAGCGGGAGATAACTCCACAGCTGTATGATAATGCATTGTTATTGCAAACACATAATCTCACGCATAAATCATCTGAGGAACCAGTGTTTTACAAAAATCTGTATAATAAATGAGGAAAGATGGGTCTTCTGAAACTTACTTACTGTATGCCAACATGTTTAAAATTAACAATAATGCAATTGTTTCTTGGGAAATATTTATTTTATTATCCGTCTCAGATGCTCTAAATGTACTTTGTTTTATTATTTTTTAATAATCATTTGGAAAGCTTGTTTGAGAATAGACACACATAAACACATGGCGCGCACACACACATGCAGCATGCATGCTGTGTTGATTATAGAATGAGAGGATATATTTTACTTTGTTTATTATGCTTAATAAAAAGACCTTAAGAAGTGTAAGCACCCAGCTGTTCAGGCACTTTATTTAGCATCATAACTGATAATGCCCTCAATTGAAAGCAAATTTGTACAAATTAAAGTTGAGATTGTATCCTTCATGAAGCCTAACAATGATTGTTGAAATAACATCCACTAGAGGCAGTTGAAAAAAACCCTCGTCTTTCATGTGAAAGTACAATTGTTCAGCGAGGGGAAAGAAAAATGTTTAACAGTATATAGAGGTTGCTAAACAAATAAATTTAAACATATGTTTTTTTTATCACATGCTGGGCTCAAGAATTGTTACCTTTATCACCCCCGCAACAGGCCAACTTGTCTGGGAGGATTTGCAGTGGGGGAACAGGATTTAGGAACTGTTCCCTGGCCATGAAGGTGTCCGGCTGAACAGCTCTGGTACTGAGCTGACTTCATCTCCAACCTTTGACTGATAGGTTTGAGGTTCCACTTTTGGGCAGGGACAATGGACTATTGAGTGTGGAGCAGTGTGAGTAAGAGGCCCAGACATCTCCCAGCTCTGCTGCATTGAAATATTAGGCGTTCCCACCATTGACTGAATCACACAGCTCCTGTGAAGGACCAATGTTGGTCAGTGGTTTAATCCAGTATCCCCATTCTGTTTTATGTATTAAAAATGAGTTTAATGCACTTAATGCAACAACTGTATGAGGGATCTCACTAGTTTATGGCTGCTATGGACTCCAGAGCCCCATTAATTTTTTTTGCAGAGACAAGTGTACAGCACACATGAGCTCCTCCCTTCATACATGTCAAAACATCCATACACTTTAATATTAGATGGACTATGGTTACCGTTTCCCAACTGTGGCTCAGGGTACAATTCCTTGTAAAGCTTTGGACTGTGCGAAACAAGCAGTGATGCTCAGTTTGGATCTTCTTATTGCAGCCTGAAGGAAAACATTGGCTTGGATCACACATGGTGAAGCGCCTTTCTAATGATATATATACTAGACTTTGTTAATATTTACATTTTAATCTCCTGGTTTGTATCTATCTTTTTTTCTGTCTATAAATAGACAGAAAACCTGGCCTGAAATAATAAGACATTTTAGCAGTATAGGTTATTTACTCTCGGCCAGTGCAAACAATAATGTAACAGGCTCTTTTCTGCTGTGTTGCTCTAGAATAAACACAGCCTTGGAAACAGACATCGGCCCACCACAGTCCCATCTCAGCCTTGTATAGCACATCATTTTTCTTTGTGACAGTGTTTTGTAAAGCTGACTTCTGATTGTTCTATGGCTTTTCAGCTGGCATCCAAACCCTAAAAATAACATTTTGATTGGGAAACAAAGAGGTATGAAAGTGGCTTTGGACTTATTGGGCCAGTTGTTATTTTATGAGAAAGTGCCTGATGCAATTGTTTGGTTCTTTGGCAGACTTATGTTTGTTCCCAGGAAAGCTTGCCTTCTCGACAGTATTCATAAATTATACACTTGTACAAGATGTTTGAAATCTCATTACTCAAAATACTAATAATTTAATCCAATCAGGGATGTTCTATTTCTGCTCTCATCAATCCTGGAGTTTTTCAAATGTAAGGGACTAACTTAAAACACATCAATCACAATGTTGACACACCGTTATCCCAAATTAGTTGACTTTACTAGAAATCTGCATGGAAACCTGTTGCCTTAAATGGTTTAAGTTTTTACACAAGGTGAAACTTAACAGGTCAAGTTGTATTAACACAGAGCGATATAATGATACAGTAGACAAATCATTACTAAAGGTCATTAGTAAATTCAAGTTTCTCCGGTCATGTTGAAATATTACAAATTTAGACTAGGCTATATAAAACTAAAAAAGGAACTCTTCTAAATATTTTGTTTCCTTTGTGACAGCCGGATTTTAAAGGAACATGCCGACTTATTGGGACTTTAGCTTATTCGCCGTATCCCTCAGAGTTAGACAAGTCGATACATAGCCTAACAAAGATCCGGCAGGTAACTGGTTCCAACTAGCTACTGCTCCGAATAAGCGACAAAATAATGGCAACATGTTCCTATTTACATGTTTTAATTTGTATAGGCACAGGGTGTACAAATAACAAGGTTACATGAGACACAGACGGACTGGGCGGAGTGACTGGCTTGCAGCACCGGAGAAGCCCGGTCACGGGGCAGAGAGTTTTGAGGAGTTTGCTAAGAATTGGAGTAATAGAGTCAAAAGCGTAGTTTACCATCATGGCTGTTCACTGTATTGTGACAACAAACAGGGGAGACCAGGTAATACCAGGTGATCCCCTGTGGCTACGGTAAGTGTTCCGTTATGTTTTTAGAGGACTAACTACTGTAACAGTGGTGACGTTAGTGTGTGTGTCTCATGTGACCTTGTGATTTGTACACCCAGTAACTATACAAATCACAACATGTAAATAGGAACATGTTGCCGTTATATTGTCACTTATTCGGAGCAGTAGCTAGTTGGAACCAGTTACCTGCCTGATCTTTGCTAGGCCAAGCTGATGCTGGGGACGTCAGACAGAGTTACAGCATGCACAGAGATGAGAAGGGTACGTATCGACTTGTCTAACTCTGGGGGATACAGTGAATAAGATAAAGTCCCAATAAGTCAGCATGTTCCTACGAATAATGTACTTACAATACATTAATTCCAGATAGGGTAACAATGCATAGATTGTAATATCCAATTTACCTAATGACACCATTCACACACTGCTATTGGCCAGGCGTCCATGTTTACATGTACAGGTCCTAACCCCTGACCAATCCCCTAACACTAACCTTAACCACTCAAGAGGAAATGCCTAACCCCAACCATTCAATCTGCTTCGCAGGGTGGGAATTAGCGTGGCCATAGTGGGATTTGTAATTTTGTGCTCCTTCCATAAAGAAACTTAAGATCTTTGGTTATGTCTGCTTAATATGATCTATGTCCTACATACTCAAGCTGATTATTACAAACAACTAATAAGTAAATTAGTAATGAATTTGGTTTTCAACAAAATCTAAAAGTGTAGTATAGCGTAGTGACCACTAAAAAGTTGAATTACAACTAAATCTGGGTTTACAGTGTATTTATTTCCAAAACACATGAAGTTTATAGATTGTCCCCCATCAATACAGGGATCAAAGAGCTTTTTTAATTAAACTGCCCTCTGCTTATACCAATTTGTACATACTGCCAATATTTATTTGTCACATGTGAAAACATTGCTCTGTAAGATTCGCTTTACTGTTGATATTGGCATTTATTTTTTTTCTTCTATTGTGCGTATATTTAGATTCACTCAGACTGGGCTGACTACGTTCTCCTCTTAATCTACCCTGCAGGTTCAATAAGTCGCATGGCCTGATTTGGACCGTCTCTGGCCACTGTTCCAATAGTATCAACAATACAGGCCAGTGTAACGGGAAATTAGCTACAGTGCAAACAGATGGCTCCTTTTACTCCAGAAATCAGCCCAGTTTAATGCAGAGCAGTTTAACACTTCTTTACAGTACATTTGATCTCTAAGCCCCAATCTGTCCAGCCAATCAATGGGGCTTTTGATTGCCGCTGCCAATGGATCTGAGGCATCTGAGTATATCGCCTTCAGAAGAGAAATCACCTGCTGCTGTTGCAATTAGAAAGGCGAGGGGTGGCTTCCTTTTCTCACAGCACCGTTCCACACTGTGTTAATGTACTGTAATACTGCCTTCAGATACACAAATACTGTTTCTACATATTTTTTGGGGATGTTCGTTTCAGGCAAACTATTTGAAATATGTCTGGAGGTTCAAGGTGTAAAGAGAATAGCAAGAACAACTTTATGTGCTTAAGCCAAAGATTAAATGTTTAATTTAAGGCGAACACATGCTGCAGTAATTAGCTTTGACATATGACAATATATTTTGACAATATGAGGCATGACATAAATGACTATCATCAAATGTGGACCTTAAAGTTATTTCCGATTTGCATCCTCATCTGCATAATTAACTGTAAAAAACTGTTATGGGTGTCAGTTTTCACTCAGTTTAAACCCCAAATCTTCAGCTGACATTAGGTTGAAGTAAGACAACCTGACATTATGATTGCTAAGGTCCAATAAGAGCATCTCTGTTGTGGGACTTTGCAACCACCCTTCTACTATACTGTTGACAAAACGATGGGCGTTTAATTGTGTTCTCTGTGGACTTGGTCCTTGTGTCCTTGTGAAGTCATGTTTGGGCCAAAGTATGACCCAATACACAAGTTAGCATTCGCCAAGAACAGTTAAAATCCCCGATGTGATCTCGACACGCCCATTTTACCGAGGATACAAGGATGGTGATGTGTGAACCGGGCAGGTATCCCAGCATTCAATTCGGGTGTAAAGCGCTTATGGTTTCAGGTACACATATTTTCACAATTTACGTCAATTATTAAATCAATAAATTCATTTTAAAGATGTTTTAAGGAGAGAAATCAGCTGTGTAGATTTTGAATATAGGCAGTTCTACGAAAATTGATGGTGAATTAAAAAAGCCTTCGGAGTTGGAAAGCTATGCAAACTCTCGCGAGCCGGTCAGTCAGTCAGCTCACAGACCCCTCTGGCCCCACGTCTAGACAGACCTCTCTGGCCCCACATTTAGTTATTTGCCAGTTTTTATTGTATTTATTTATTGGCCAGTGATACTTAATAGCAATTAAATGAAAACCTGGAAGACTGAACAACAAAACAACAAGGCGGTGTGAAGGGTGACCGTCCTTGCTTTATTATGAATACACACATCAAAGCTGACTATAACGTGGCAGCGCCCTCTGTGCTGGGGGTGTTGCGCAATAACAGGAAGAACGCTTCGTCTCAAAACGGTCAACAGCGTTTTGTGTGCTTCTGAACTTGCGAGTTCAGTCTTCCAGGTACAGCTAGCAAGTACGGTCTCCCCAAGAACACAAGTCCGTTCTTTGCTTACTTGGTATTGAGAAACGCCCATTGCCTGGTCAGAACTCTTCTACCCTTACAACACAACCAGCAACACATTTTGGTCACTAACATCATGCTGTGATGTAGGTGCCACTACCTGAGTACTAGGACTGAAAACCGGTAAATGGTAGTGTCATGACATCATGTATGCCTGTGTTATCATTTATGGCTCAACAGCACATGTTTTTCCAGTAAAAGCCTTCTGCTCAGGTTAAAGGCATTACAATAAGGTGTGTAAATCAGGTCAGGTTGATCTGAGACCATGTGTTTAACAGCTGTCTTTGTGCCAGTGTGCCTTGAGTCAGCAGCACATACCTCCTTCCCACCAAGTACCCTTTCAATACTTGATATTGATCCACACAGACCAGCTCCACCTTTGACACATGGAGTGTTAGCAGGGGCGATAGGCACAACCACATCTGTCACTCCAACCGAATTATGACAAATTCCAGCATAAAGAGGTTGGCGCTGTCGTAGGTGGCAGAAAACACATTCATCATGTGTCTTATTTGATATCTCCAAATTAATACAAACTTTTGTTGTTGTTTAGAAGAAGAGAAAAGCGCTGTTTCCTCAAGGTCCTCTGACAATTGTAGCCCATCCAAAAGCTTTTTTAATCCATCATGGATTTACAGTGTCATCACATTGTCTTTTTACCATAAATAAATGATTACGAATACAGATATTTCCAGAGACCTCTTCTGTGTGTTCATAACCCTTCCAGAATCTTAGAATCCGTCCTGGAAGATGGGGAGTTTTCGTAGACTGTGTGTAGACTATGCATGTAGTTCCACAGCGATAAATCCACGATTGAACAGAATTGAGTCCGAATTCTGAGAATAAAGTCAGAACTCAAATAAGTTTTCACCAGTGGCCCTTATCCTCTTCCGTAGATTTCAATACATTTCTGTAAGATTTAATTTCTGTTTAGTCTTTTATTTAGTCTTTATAGTCCTTTAACAATTTATACATTCATGTGACATCGTTCCAGCATCCTGATAGCCCAGGTCCCAGGTAAATTATGTCTATGACGTGATTTGGCACAACAGGGTTGAGGTTATACAAGCATTATTGCACAAGGAGACCAGGTGGATAAAAGACTCGAAAAATGGCTTAGACTTCAGAGGGTTAAGCAGATGCATTTCCATTTTACAGTGTTTTTCTGCCACTGTCCCCCTGTTGCTGCTGTTTGTGTTGCACCTAAAAAATAAATATGTTACGGACACTCCCAGGCACAAAACATGAAATCCCAAACATGTTTTTGTGTCTTAGCAAGCTCTTGAGTGATTACTAGGCTAATTGTGTGTGTGTGTGTGTGTGTATGTGTGTGTTTGTGTGTGTAGCTACTGTAGCCTTGAGGAAATCCTCCCCTTCCAGAGTCAAATCAACATTGCTTTACGCGAGACAAAACCTCATAGCAGGAAAAGGAAAGAGATAAATTAAGGAGAGGGAAGAGCTGCTGGTGTGAAAAGGGCTGAATAAAAACTGCACTATTTAGAACATTAAGAAGATCCACCTGAGAGACTATGAACACTCAGGCATCACTAACCCACAATTCACACACTGATCTACCTGTGAGTATAAGGTGCGAACATGTGCGTTCCCTTTATGTGCTGCACAGTGGGGTCTCTGTGGTCTCAAGTGGTTTTGGCAGCACAGATGTGCCCCAGGCAGAGTTTAAAATAGCTTGTATTATTTGTCTTTTATTGAAGTTGCTTGGATGTGTGAATTAGGGGACATTTTCATCAAAGTAATGGCCAATAACAATCTTCAAAGTTGCAAGGATTTTGGCCTCAATGTCACCATAGGGGGAATTTATATTCATAATCACTGAACACCATCAGCGTGATTAGCATCTGGTGATTTCAACTTGGCATGCTACGCTGTTAGATGCTGTGATTTGGTGTGATAAGAGCCTGTGATTCTGGTTGAATTATCCAAAGACTTAATTATCTGTTATCTGCGTTTTCTTCCTCAACTTCCTGGCCGGGGGCACATGACTTCTACAGTACAGTACACTACAGTATTGTTTATTTATGTAGAAGGATCAAGATGTATTTTTGGAGGCTCTGTTGTTATTTCCTTCGACGATTTGAAATTCCTATTTGTCCTTTTCCCATTTGCCCTATGTACGAGCGGTTTCCTAACTTCCGATTTTACAAACAGAGATTCTTGGGACTTTGCTCTGCTGGCGGTGTGTGTGGGAGTGTTGTGTTTTAGAGTAACACATGAGGATGTGTGAAGGTAAGAGAGTATGTGAGGGCTCTAATGAACCCCATTTGTGTTGTTTTCTGTGCCTGTGCGAGACCTTTTCTTTGCCCTACCAAAAGTCATCAGAATGAAATGCGACCTTTTGTTTGGATTCCATTTAGCTTGCTGAACTGTAGTTGACCTCATAACTGCTCACTGTGTACATACACACAAACCCATCTCCACTCTGCAGGACAAACAACAGATGTAAACCCGTTTGTGTAGAGTGATTGCTCTCCAAGTCAACCTAAAGCCTTCTCATGATATTACCAGCAGTGTACCGCACATATGGAAGATGTATACGTTTCCACGGCCAGTTTGCGTTCCTGTGGCCAATGAGCGAGTGGGCTTCATGCCATGTTTGACATCACTTAGGCCTCTGTCCATGCTTACCCAGCCTCATACTGAGACAACAGGGGCTGGCTGGATGTGCTTTGATTAATTCTATCAGTGGGAGCCTGGTGGTGGTGAGGAGTCTGGGTGCAGTCTGTTTGTCTAGTAAAGGCTCATTGAGGATGAATCTTCCCTGATGAGATTGTGTCGAAGGGCTTCATGTTTATAGTGATGAATATGTTCTCACAGAGTCTAACCAGCAGACTACAGCAGTGATGCATTCAGCCTTATTTCTGATTTCACCCAGGAGGAACTCTCTCGCTGCCAGGCCTAATGGACGTGGAGTGTTGTTCCAAGTTGACCCTGTGAGTCCCAAGTTGCTCCAGTTTGTACCCCTCTGACTTGGCTCTCATAGCCAATTTGCATGCCTCTGTCCAATATCTGACATCTCTCAAGAACTCTGTGCTGTAGATCATACTTCTAGCCTGGATGTCATACTTTTAATATTCCCTCATTTCAAAAATGCATTTCACTACGCAAGGCTCACATTTTAAACAACTGATTTCTTCCTTATGAGGAAAAAGTGTGAAAAATGAATGTTCAAGAGGAGTGATCACTCATCTGTGTCCAATGGCGCAGTCACATAATGATGCATGCCGCTCCTAGATGCACAAATATGGATTTTATTTTATTTTCTTCTAAAGCTGGAGTACTTCTAATGGCTTTAGATTACTACTTAACTTTACTATGCATATTAATCTTTCTGTGTTCAGAGTTAATGTTTTCATACACTCCATGATGATTTATTAGTCAGGGTGATGAATAACACTGATAGTATAAGTGCAGACCCAGCACATTTGGTCAATTTGTTTATATTGTAGCCCTATGCTGTGGGATCAGACCAAAAAACAGCCTAGTGCAACACTGTGATGCCAACCATATTACATGAAGTTTTAAGTCTATGCATGGGAGGTCACAATACCGTCAAGTCAAAGTAATGTTTAGCAACAAACGAAATGAAAATGTATCTCAGCAGTGGCTTCCAAGTTGATGCTACTCTGTAGATGCTAGGAATAGTATGCACAGCCTGAGAGGCTAACAAGCACTCTGCTACATTCAGCTGACATGTCACACAATATTACTCACTGAGCCTTTCATCTGGGCAGTCAGACTCTGCCTTGATACTACAAGGTCTGCTAAAGCTTTTGGGGGAAAATGTAACAATGAAGTGATCAAGACTTTATTGTGTAGGGTTCCATTTGAAAAGCTTAAGCTAGAAATTGATACTGCTGAGTGTATGATGGACCATGAAGAGTTTATCATGTCATGACTGCTACTTTCAAGGTTTGTACTTAAGATATTAAAGTTGCTTTGCTTTTGTTGACGTGTCATTACTTTCCCTGGTTGTGGTAGTGACCAGTGTCCAATTTGTGTCACCCGCTCCGCTAACAGCCGTTACCCTCCGCCCTCCACCTCCCGCCCTCTCACCCTCGCCCCATCCTCGGCCTTACCCCGAGCCTGGGAGCGGAATTCTGGGAACATTTTTCCATGTGAAATGCCGAGGTCCAGTCGAGGGGTGTGACGCCAGTGCATTGTTCCAGCGGCAAAAAAAGGAACCGCTTGTGATGAGGCCAATTCCTGTTGGTCCCAAAAAAACAGCCACTTTCTCACACTGACTTCCTTCCTCATTGGACAGCACAAAACAATCCCAGACCAACCAGCAAAGTAAAAAAGAAAGAAAGAGAATGAAAAAGAGCAGTAGGAGAGGTGAGCTTGGATTTGAAAATATGTATATATGTATATATATATCCTGAGAATATATCCACATATATATATATATATATGTGGATATATTCTCAGTCGGTGCAGGTTGTGTATCTGTAGCTGGAAACACATTGTCTCTGCAATCTCCAGTTTTCACCTGAGCTGCCCCTTTTAAGGTTCAGGTACTTTATTTGCAGCCACAGACCCCTGCAAAACACGCTTACCCTCATGCACTGTATGCTAGCCTAGTGACAGCCAGCTGCTCGTATCTTAACTGCCTGTATGATCACCATCATTTCAGTAAATCTCAAATCACTCTGTTTTTTACTGTCCCTGCAATGTTTGCATTTGGCTCCAGTGTAAAAAATTGCTATCAAGGTAGGAAATATACTTTTAGGAAAACCTTTTGTGGCAGATTAAGAAAACAGAAAAAGAATAAGGAAAGCAAGTGAGGCTTGAGAGATTGATTGAGAGAGCAGGACTCAGGAAGCACCTGCCTGTGCGGAGGGCTGAGCATTCATCTGACCCCGCTCACATCAGGTGGTTTCCTTGTTTACGTTATCTCCCTGCAGCTCCCTGTGGCCCAGCCACTATTGGCTGCCCTGGGCCACTCCTTTTTCCAACTCATTCATTGATCTTAAGAGGGCTTACCACTTCCTTGTTTCTCCTTTCCCACTAGAACGACTGTTAAGAGGAGAAACCTACCTGGAGCTCACTGTCAAACTGAGGGATCCGTTTAATAAACAAAAATAAAGCAAAGCTCTGCTTGACCTCTTACCTCTGTCCTGACAGCACAAACATGGGAGCCTTGAAGACTGCTTTCCTTTTTCTCCTAATGCCTATACTTGAGCTCAATGAAAACAAATAGGCTCACTCAATTGGACTGACTGATAACCTTGATCCTGCTGTCCGACCATGTCATCTGTAATGCTCAACCCTTACCCAGCTGGCAAGATTTAAACACTGATCAGCCAGCGGGGGGCAGATGCACCGCTTTCTGGTCGTCCATTATTCCAGGAATCCTGCTGAGGCAGCAGCATTTTTAATAGTAAAGATATTGAGTTGTACTGCTGCTGAATGTTTCCTTTTCCCTGTTGATATAATTACGGTTAAATTGCTGCTTGGCGTTCATGGTAATGACTGCAGGTGGGCCAGGCACAGGTGCTGTCTGTAATTATAGTGCACATGATCCAGAAATGATTATCTGGGCTAAATACATGTAATAGACCTCTGCAGATGCGCATCTAAACTGTTTTATCAAATGTTTATTTTCACCCAGAGGCACAGCTGAGCATTGTGTGTGCACGTCATAGACAGAGTGTGTATAACATGCACCCGCTGGGGTCTCTGTTTGGTTGCGGGGGTCGTTCCCCACTGCCCATCATGTCGGTGGATGTTGGTGCATGTTTGTCCTGGTGAGGCTTTAGCTGGTCTGACGTCACAGACTCTGATGGTCAGCCAGGTGATTGGTTATAACATCCTTTTTACAGTTCAGTTTGAGTATGTGTACAATATTTCTGTGTGATGCTCAGTTTTGGTAGTCAGCCTAAAGAGAACCACTCTAGATGGACATTTTTCTCCATGGTCAGTTGGCCATCCTTCTCTTTGCATGGCCTTTCAGTGGCCCTGCTTTCCTTACTATCTTGTTATCTCAGCAAGTGTTTCCTGCGAGCTCCTCGCTTTTCTCTGGGACATGTGGTAGAGCTTGCGGCACGTTACGTCCACAGGGTATTGTTCTCCTGTAATCCGACCATCGTAAATTAGCTGGAAACGATTTGTCAGACATGAGAAAGGGGGAGAGCCAGGAAAGGGAAAAAAACAACAACAAAATCAGGGCCCTGAATTGTGGCCCCAGCACTGAACATGTATGTTAATGGTCTCTGTAATTGCTGCAATTCAAGCTATTTATAACAAAATATCATCCAGAACACTTAACTATCGGCTAACTGGAAGACATTTTCTAATTTTACGCTTTACTCTGAATGCTTGACATTATGTCAATTTCATGGCATTGCCTTATTCATCACTTTATGTGACAAGCTGATGTACAGTGAGAGGTTGCATGGACTACAGTTTATGGACTAAATTGTACATTTACTTTGGACAAAATTTACCCTGTAATGCAAAGGGAACTACACAAATTTCAGGCCTACTTCAAAGGATATGGTACTATTTATTCCGCAGACTGATTCCTATGACCATCAACATGACCCTCTTTAATGAACATCAGAGGATGTCTCACACACATCCTGGCTCTTAAATAGCCCTCATGCTCTCACCTATATCATCAAGGTTCCACAGCAGTGGTCTATTCTAGGGAGAGTTGACACGTCCTTCTACTCCCTAGGTCTCCAGGAAGGAGCATGTGGCCTGTCCATACAGTTAGCCACGGCCAGGACGAGTGTTGAATCCTTACAAAATGATCCACGTAACCTCAAACCGCCTCAGTTTGACTGCAGCAGAGACATTTTAAACTACAAAACTATGCCTTTCTGGCCTCACTGGGATTTTCTGTCAAGATCTACCCTTAACCATACCCTCCGGGAATCCTACCGTCAAAACCAATGTTCCCATGGATGGGAATGACCCCCGGGGATGCGGAGATTGACGGTGAGCAGAGAGGGACCAGGAATTAAAGGTCTCTGAAGAGTCAAGACGCTTGTCAGAGGAGGACAAAATAAAAACATGGTGTATAGGTCCACATCATCAGCATGCCCTTAGCTGTGACATGGGAACCCCCCACCCCCACCCCAAACTATGCCTGGAGTCACTCCCCCCTGGACAGTGAGGCCCTGTTTGCAGCTGGGTTGCTGGCAGCTACCTCATGCCAGGCTGAACTATGCTGGGAACCAACTAGCATACAACCTTGCGATCAGACCAATACACACAGAAACTCACACGGCTTTTGATATAAAGCCAAATAAGTAACCGTTTTACAAAATTGCTTTGATAAGGAAATGTTGCAAAGCGAGGGAAAACGGGAGTCTGGCAGCCATCGGGAGTGTGAAAAATGACTGTGATTCCTTAGGAAAACAACTTCCCCCCACTGTTAAATAACAGTATTCCTGCAAGTGTAGGGGAAATCAGAAGGAAGTTCCTCCCTTATAAGAGAATGGATTGTTCTCCAGCTTTGATTGTTTATGCAAAGCTAAGCATGTTTGCTTTTAATTATGTCACAATGTATAGCAGGAGTGCTTCCAGTTTTGAACAGGAACAAATATCGCATGCCTCATTTGGAATGAGTGTGCATTTGTTTAGCACTGCATCTCTTGATTTCCTTATCAGCAAAAATTAACCCACTGGGACTTGAAAATCACTACAAATAGAAGCTCATCATCAGAACAATTAATATACTGTATTTTGGATTCAGTATTTTTTTGCTCTTCTCTAATTTACTTTTGCTTTCACTGTTACCTCTTTTAATTCTGATAAAATCTTAGCAAGGGTTTGGCTAGCGGTCGAGAACACACAATTTAACCTCAATGTCTTCAGTTTGAGTCCCTCTTACATCATGCCTGTCATTCTCTACTGTCAAATAAAAGCAAAAATGCCATATAAATAACCTTAAAATTATGATCTTGGTGTGGAATTTTGCCAAGTCCCCATATTTATTATCCCAGACAAACCCATCACTTACTAGTAAAGCTCAGGATTATTTTGTCCCGTCATCAATCTCCTTAAAATTGGTTACCATGGAACCCAGTATTTTGCAGGGGGAAATGACAGGATGACAACATTAAAGCTGGTGATGTTTTGTGTGAAGCTGGGTGTGTCTGTTGTAGAAACAATATTCAAAAGGAACATCACTACTGGTTTGGCTCAGAGCTCTTTGGATATCTCAAGTGTGTGAGGTGGATGTTTTGCAAGCCTTGGATGTGATCAAATATCAGAAGCACTGCAGGTGTAAAATCTAGATAGAGAACAGGATGTTAATAAATGATATCAACAAAGGATTTGTACTTTGTGGACATCGTGCAATTGAGACAGAGGGATGGTCACAGCCAAGGATCTGTGCGCACAACTCTCTGCAAGAAATATTTCCCTTTAACTCATTTTCTTGCTCTACAGGCTCTGAGTTAAACAGCCTAATTCAAAGGTCAGGTCAAAATAGCATTAGTGGCATTTAATTTCCAAAGCACAGACAGTTAGTCATGAGAGAATCAGATAAGCTTTGGGGCCACTTTCAGGCTGGTTCCTGTTTGTCCTGTGGAGCGAGTGACTTCTTATTCTATGCTGCTGCTGGTAAACCTATCAGGGCACAAAGGAGAATAGGACCCTCTGTAGACAACATGTCTCCTCCTCAGACAATAAGGCAGGGGACAATGTGGGAATCCTGCAGGAGGACCCACATAGCCTGCATAGTATGCTGAATTGAAGGTTACACAAGTGTTTAATTCACAGCTTTCAGAAGTTTTAAATGTATTTATACATTTAGACATACATTTATTGTTATTGTTTATCATAAAAACAGCAAAAAGTAAAAGACCGGAGAAAAGGAAACCGCAATGTCATGTCGCTATTAAATCCCACTGACATTAAACCTACTGAAACTCTGGACCCTTGCTGTCGTTTTGCCTGTTGAACAATGACATTTCAACATTGTGTCATTTCCCTTTCTAATCTACACCCATTTCCCCCCATATGGGTGTCATCCCCCGGTGTAACTCAGAGAATTGCTGGGGTTGGCTGCTGTCAGACATCACAATGCTCATTGTTCTAATGGCTGCTCTGGTTGACAACCTGAGAGCAACGCATGAAAGACTGGAGTATCACTTATAATCTTAGTGGTAAATTATTAGTTAGTTAGTCCCAAAGACAATACATTTGGAGTGCATGTGCATGCTGTGTGGCACTGTGCAGAGCAAAGCAGGGAGGAGCTCTTTTTACGTACCATGTCATGTCACTGTGACACACGACTACTGTGTCATGCTTTCCTACAGCCCAGCGTCTCTTTACAGTTGACGGAGCTACCTGTGGCCAAGCCCCCCACCTCTCCTCTCACCCTTCCTTCTTCAGATTAAAGTAAAACCTGGAAACCATTTTGCTTCTCTTTTTCCTCTGAAGTCCTCATAATGACAGGAAAGTGTTCTGGCCCTGCCGCCACAGAGTGCATGTGCTTGATGGGAAACTGTAAGCCTCTGCAAAAATGTATCCTTTTAGGGCTCCGTGAGCTCTGTTACACCCACACTCTGCAACCATAAATTTCAAAAGATTAAATAGCATGTGGCGGTTATCTTTATTTACACAATATGAAGCTTTTTTTCTAAGTAAGTGAGAATGAAAAAGTCACCTCTGGAGAATAGAAAGCCCTAACATCTCATCGATGAAGTCAACTTGAAATAGTTCTATAATTTCATTTAAAAAAAGAGTTTTGCCATCTTGCTAAATGTTGCTCCATGTGCATTCATGTCAAAGATGGCTCTTTCTCCACAGTGAAAGATAACATTTCTATGGAGAGGTGCCAGTATTATCAGGTTCCTCATGTGCAGACACACTAAAAGTTTTGAAGAGTCATTATTGTTTGTAAAATAAATGAGATCAAAATTTAAGAATATCAGGCTATCAAATTTTTATTTTGCTTTGTTGTCATTCAAAGTTGTTGTCTCCCATGACTGTACGCTTGGCCCCTGTTGTGTATAAATGAGCTGTTTCTGTGTTGCACCCACTCTGCAAGGGCAATCACTGCCATCCAGTTTGAATGTGGCTGGGCATTGGTACAGCAATCACTGCATGCTTGTTGTTGATGATTAGAGTTTCTACTGCTTATTCAAGGATATAACTCCTCTGTAATCAACCAATAGTCAATCAGGTTCTGGAGGCAAAAAAATCCAGCTTCTTATCAGAGAAGGTTACTGAGTAATTGCAGTGGAAGGATGACATGCATCACAGAAAGAAAAGAAAATGATCGATGAATTCTAGAGATCAGCAGTAAAATGGTGGTTCATTCAAAAGTATGGTTGTTAATTTAGTGTAGTAACAATTACCAATGTGTTTTTAAGACACTTCAGATAGGGATCTAGCTGTGGGCGAGTAAAGGACACTGGGTAGAATGGGAAAGGAACACCCACACACTATTTCCTCCATAAATTACCAAGACATCCACCAGACAAACATGGTTGCCGAAAAGATCCTCGCTAGTGAGAATAAAACTTTTGCGACCTATAGGTTTTACATCTTGTGTTACTGGTATTGTGTCAGCCTAACTGGTTCTCAGGGTCAGCAAGAGGCAGGACAGCAGATAAGGGCTGTAGCACACCTGCCTGAGCAAATTGGCTACACACCCTATCACATTCTGGTTTTACTATCCTGTAAATGATTAGCATACAGTAGACAGCTCACTGTAGTAAAAATACACTCTTTTCTGTTTCAGTTTGCTTCACAAGCACATCTTCCCTCTCACACCTCCTACATGTGGTTCTGTATAATAGAACAATACTGAACAACAATAACGTGTATTGTATTATGAGTGAAATAAAATATAGGCTCGTCTGGCTCTGATACTATCAGATGGTTCCAATAACTAGCTGCATCACTTCATCCTCATTATACCAGCCGCACCAAAACACTTTGCTCTCATTAGGGCCAAGCCATTGTCTGTCAGCAGTTAGCAACCATTTTGCCTTCCCCATTACAACACAAAGAGAGGGGAGGTAAAACAGTTTACCCACAAATCTCACTCTGTGTGCCTACTGGTTCACTCCACCTATTCAGGCAAGGAAGTAAAGACCATCTGCTCAGTTTATAGAACTCCAGTCTCAAAACAATCAGTAATACACATTCACAGATTCTTTTGCCATCAGCCAGCAGATTATTTGGTTAAACACCCACCTAAACTCTTTCCAAAACAAATTTAAAAAGAAGGCCAAGGTTGATCAAGCCAAGGTTGTGGAAGGTGGTCATTGCTTTGAAGATGAATGTGTGTGTGAGTGAGTGTTTGTCTCCTACTGGCGTGAGATGAATGGCATTAACCAAAAGAGAAGTTGGACTGAGAATAAGCTGAAGCATTGTAGCCAATGGAGTAGCCAGTAGTAAAAACATAAAAATAAACGATGGGCAGCTGCTCTCAGGTCCCTCCATAACCAGACATTATAATGATCATAATATAATCATAGTAGTGAGCCAATGTGCCACAGCAGCTAAAAATCAGTTTTTGAATTGTATAGATGGTAAACAACTCATTGTTTTGTTGTATGGATCTGATCAATCCTGATCCACCACACGCTCCCTTGTATCCAGCCTTTCTCTATCAAACAGAGGTTAGATTCATGGATTGTGGGAGTTTTCAATTCACAGTGCAGTGGGCACACTGCTTTTACACCTATGACTTCACACTTTGGCCCGTTCAACGGCACACCATGTGGGGACAAAACAAGCAAACATTAATCTGCACTTTGTATGAATATTCAGATACAGCTGTCTGTGACACGGCGATAGCAGCTGGTGTGCTTGGGCCCCACAGATATCCCAGTGCCATGCCTGGACAGAAGCCGCTGCATCTGGGCCAAGACAGGC
Organism: Etheostoma spectabile; assembly: GCF_008692095.1. NCBI lineage: Eukaryota > Metazoa > Chordata > Actinopteri > Perciformes > Percidae > Etheostoma > Etheostoma spectabile. The sequence continues at coordinate 11,343,095 of NC_045752.1, read as the reverse complement.
CCAGCCGGCTCTGGCAGGCTCATCCAGGCCCAGAATTTCCCCAAATCCCACCAGCGACACCCTCTACACAAGGGTGGTCTATGACTCAATAAACACCTTTAGCAGCCTGCAGCAGATACATTATGACACTTTTAGTATGTCCCTACAATGGTAATGAAGAAGCTGGATAAATGGCTATTACAGTAATTCAAATATCTAAGATTTGCCACCTTAGATTAAACATTTTATAGATTTTATGTATAAAAATGGCCGTGATTTAAAAGACATCAACAAGTTTTCTTCATCATCATATCAGGCTAAGAGTTCCATAAATCAAATGCGTAATGTTGACAAAGTGGTTTATTATTACCGCAGTAACAAGTATGAGTTAAAACAGTTGGCACTGCTTTGTGTATCACATTTAATTTACAATTTAGGGCTTTTGTTGAGCACTCTTGACAAAGCAGTTTAAATTCAGTTGGATTTTACTGGAGTGAATCACACAGACATGGTCTTTTCTTCCGCCAATCATGGAACAAGGCACAGCCCAGTGAATGTGACACCTGACCAACGCTTCTTAAAAACAGAATAATGGCCACATTTTTCATTATAGCTAAATGTCAAAACCGACTTAGGATGACATTTTCCCTTGTGACGTGAATGTAATTTGCCCTTTTTAATTAACCAACTTAATCTCATACTAATCCAATAATATTGCCATAACAAGTAATGCAAGTATGGTTGGAAGACAAAGCCTTCTATGGTAAAAGAGTTTGTGTTTGGTGGGCCTGGCGTTACCGCCTCCCTTACAGGTTGGCCCTGACAACACAGCGCCACAGTGCCAGGCTGTCAGCGTGCCAGGCTCAGAGAGCAGCTGCCAGGCTAAACCAGCGGGCACTAATTCAGCCACCCACAGGGAGCCCCCTCCATCCCTTCTTCTTCAAGCCCTCCCTGTGGTTACAACTACCCCTTCATCTGTGCGTGCACACACACAAACACCTTACACAATGCAGGCTTTAATTATGACAAACTTGCCAAAAGCTAATCTCCCATCTTTTTTAATAAAAGACATGTGTGGCCGAGGGGGAAGCCAATATTTTAATAACTAATTACCAGAATTTCTGGTGAAAAAACACCTTGTCCTTTGACCAACAGTGGCCTTTCTTGATCAAGTAAAGCCTGAAAATCTCTCAAAGCTACCCATGCAAGACAATCAGGCCAGTTTTTGCTAAATGCTGCTGCAGAAGATTAATCATAGCTACATGCCCATTTCTGCCCATGTCTCCAGAGTCAGCATATTTATGACAAGTGTAATACCCTAATTTCATCAAAATAAAAAATGTATTATTTCTGAACATTACAAGCTTGATGGGTTGCTTGCATCATTAATTTGCATGTTCATTGCACAAATCATTAACATCCCATCTCTTAATTTTCCCCAGAACTGGAGTGTGGTCACTGAGCCCTGGGGACTGTGGCCAGGCCAGTTACTCGCTGGTTGGTTAAGCGACGGCCAAAATGCTCAGAAGCGTTCAACTGTTCTTCTGATGTGATACGGATTTTCTGTGGTTAAACCCTGCTGCGTCCCGGGCCTCAACCCCCTGAGCTAAGCTTATGGTTGAAAGGACAAACCTTTTCTCAACAAAGAGTGGGAGGATTAAAATATTCTTGTAGTTGAAGAACTACCTGCAACTTGAATGGCTTTATATTCAGCACTGGAGCATGCCATCCAAACTTCTCTCTCACTCTGTCCAATTCTTTTCTAGTGTTATTATATAAATTATACATAAAATAGGAGAGTGTCACAACAGATTTCAGTGTTTCTGCTTTCTTGCTCATCCAGAGAGTCTCTACTACCTTCTTTGTTTCCGGAACAAAGTTGTGGGCCAACCAGCCGACCAACGCTGTCATCCGTAGAGCCAAGCTGCTAGCGTTTAATATTGTAGCTTGCTGATGCATGCACAGCGAGACCAGCTGAAGACTGACATTCCTCAGGCCCCCTCTCTATGCATCAAACACATTCTCGTCGGCATGCTAACCTGTCACTCATCCTCTATCTGAGCTCATCTGTCCCAGCTGAAGGTCACAATATGGCTGGTTCCTTTGGAGAGGCCCCGTAAGGTCCTGATGCTCCATGCTGCCTGAGTAAACATGGCGCAGCAGTTCATAAAGATGCATATTGTGGGCCTCCATCTGTGTATGTTTAAATTAATGTGTGCATATTGAGGGGTCTTCCTGAGTTGGGTTTCCTGACTGCAAGGATACACGCATACCGTTAGTTAGGCTGGCTGAAATATTGATGTTGTGTTTTGTTCTCATTTTTCTGTACTTGAGGCCATCTGGATAGATCAGCCTTTCTCACGTTAAATATTAATTCGCCCATTGAATATGACCAGGGGAGTATAAAAGAGGGTCATTTTGTAATGCGAGAGGAAAAAAAAGAGGGAGAGGTGGTGGTGGTTGGGGGTGGGTTGAGCAGGATTCAACAATAGGTTTTTCCTAACAGATGGAAGATTGGCTGCAGGGATATAGTTCATTGTCACAGTGGAAGCTGATATCTGATTATATTCCCCAGCTCATGAACACAAAGGGATTACATGTGGTTACATTAATAATGAAATTAAGATTATTTTGTTGACACGTGTCTTATTTGTTGTGCCACAGTTGTGAACGTCTGAATACTGCCTTTCAATCTGCCTCTTTGTGCCGCATTACTCTGGATTGACCGATGGATCAAGTTCTTCCAACAAGCCAATCAAAAAGATCACTTCTGGCCAATTCTGCCACCTAAAGCAACTATCCAATGAAATGAGGCTTGTAATTAGCTGAGAAATGTCCATGTGGCAGGATGCAATCATGAGTACAAATTTAAAAAGCTCTAAAAACAATCACATTAATGACAGTTCAGTGGTCCAGACTGGGTTCAGCTTTTCCCTGCTTTCGGCATCAACAGAGAAATGCACTGTGATCTGAATGTGCACTTACTCCGCAAACTCAACAATGAATCTGCTTAGGAGAGCAAACCAGCTAACAACATGACACTCCTAACAAGGTGCCTTTAAAGGGAGTGGTTTTATTAAATAATTCCCTCCATTCTTAATAATTAACAAAAGCCTATTAATTATGAACAAATCTGTAGCCTAACACTGATTAAGAGGAGGGATGGATGCCTAGGAGCATTGACCGGTTTTAAAATACCACTTCTACTTTTGGTTGGTAACTGGAGTCCCTGCAGTATGACAGTAATATGGTAAGTAAATAAGAAGGTGGGGTATGCGTTTATGGGGCTGTCAGAAGGGCACCACAAGCCTAGGTGATCAATAATGCAGTCTGGCATGTGCCCAGGTGGCTTAGCTGTCCATCGATACTGTTTGGTTGAATAACGGTACAGAAATAAAACCTGTGAAAAAGCAAAATATCTGTGCTTTCCTGCCTAGCTCAAAACAGTCCATAGAAAAACGTGTGAAATATTTTAAAGTAATAATCACTGTTTACGGGGGGGGCTATTTCCAACAGCAGGCCTCCAGGTTCCCACTGCTCAGTCTAAACAATAATTGGCTTTACACAGTTGAATTACCATTTTCGGATGCTAAATCAACACAGCTGGACATCCTAAAGTTTGTGTTTATGTCTGTTCACTACCTTTCCGATTTGAGTCTAAAAATAGCTCAACAGCATCCTGCTGTGATGCTGAAGGTGCAGTCATCTTTCCCCTCTGAAGGACACAACACTGTCTGAAGTTTGGGAGCAGGGGGAGCAGGGGGAGGGAGGGAGGAAGCAGTGACTACCGTGTGACAAGCACCCTGTTCCTTCCTCCCAAGCCTGAGAAACAGGAAGTGCTGCACATAAGGCATTATTGTGACGGAGAGGAAATGCAAGGTCCTCTAAAATAAGAGCCCCAATCTGGTTGTCAATGACAGCGGACTGTCCTCAACAGTCCCAAAGAGACACCCCTCCCCCCCACACACACACATCACCCCCCCTACAAAAAACATCACTGTTGAGTGACGCAGATAAATAAAACCACATCCCATTCTGTAGCCATACCAAGACTTCAATGTGCAAAAAATCCTAAAAAAGAAATACAGAGCAGTTAAGTCTACTTATAACGTTGTGGGAAGGTATTCACTTTTGTAAGATTTGAGTGCAGTAGTTCAAAGATCACATTAATGGCCAGCATTAAGATGTGTTAAACCTTTTGCTCCCTGCTAACCTAACCCACATACAAAGTGAGCAACAACAGCATTACAAAGGCTTAAAGGACGCATATGGGTAGAATCCATCCTTCTTGTGTTTAGCAGAAGCTGAGGAGGAGCTGGTTGCTAAGAGAGATGCAAAGCTTTGTATCAGGCTGCCTCCCAGTTAATTAAAATCCTACTTTATCGGTTTCACGCTTTCAATTAGAAAGCTCTGGAAAGGGCCCAAGCCTCTGCCTGTAGATAACCATAGCAATGAGACATGATTAATACGGGGGGCCCACTTGCGCTGCAGCAATGCCCTGCTGTTGTGGCCATGCCTCGTTTTGATCCCAGGCACCAACCTCTGATGATCCAGGCAGAAATGGCTATGAAGGCCCTCTCTGCAAAGTCTGCACAGCACCTCAAGCAGCATATTAGATGGATAAGATCTGCTTTTAAAGACCATGGCAGGTGCTGGCCACCTGTGATCATGTATATTTCAACTGCAGCAATGACTGAAGTATTACTATTTAGTCTGTGCCAAGTCTAGAGGGTCAGCTAGCAATGATCCATCAATGCCTGTCACTGCTTTTTACAATTCATTAACTGCAATACAGAAGCCAAGCTGTACCAGATATCAATCATACTTAGCACATGATAGTTTTATGGGCATGTGGAGGTTTTTTTGGGTTGTAGTTTGTGTTATAATTACAATTATTTGTCATGTTCTGCATGATAAAAAATAACCTAATATAAACACAATTTTTGAATATTGTACAGATTATCTAGATATTACAGCTAGGAGTACATCAATTACTATTCAAACCAAATTGAGAAGGCTTAAGAGGCAAAACGCTTATGAAATACGACACAAATAGGGACAAACAGGCATACGTTTTGTTACAAATCATATGAATATATTTGAGTGAACTGGTATTAAACTTCCAAACAGCATCTCTTTTTCTATATGAAGTCTTGTCACAAACACCTTGCATAAAACAAACCTTTGCACAAAACAAAATATTTACTGCCATCTATTGGCCAGTTTAGGAAATCACAAACATGGTACCACAAACATCAGTAACACATGTCCTTATATTGCTTTAACACTTCCTTCAGTATCTGAAAGACATGAATGACTGCCTGAGTGATGATGGGACAGATTTGGGTGTTGATCTGAATTGTTCTTCTGTCATGCCAGAAGTGTCCTTTGGCAGGTCATGAACACTGGGGCCAGGCTGGGACATCACTTCTAGGGTATGTGTATGGTAGGGGCACAAAGTAGCCACCCCCATCCTACCAGCAGTTATGTCCCCCATGCTCTCTCTGGGGATCTGATCTTGTGATATTTGGAGAAGGAAGCCTCTTCCTATGGCAGGTAGGGCCGGGATGGATGACTGCTCTTTCTCAAAGGGCCTTCCTCTTCCCATTGTGTCCATCAGTACCTCTGTGCGCCCTCTGCCTACACCAAGGGACAGGGGACTGATAACAGCCATTTCTTTCCTGAGGTCTGATGCAGTGGCTTGTGGGTTAGGGGAGGCATGGATATCCACAGACAAAACATTGTTGACTCTTGGAGGGCTCGTGGGCGGCTTGTGAAGGAGAGTGTCAACTTGTGAAGGTGATTCAACATTTGCAGGTTCAAAGGATTCTACCTGTGTCTCGCCATGCTCTTCTGTTACAAGTGTGGGCTGGGATGGAGTCTGAGATCGGGGGTTGAAGCGAGCCAGCAGACCTTCCTCTGTGAGAGGGTAGTGGTCTGCAGCCCGCTTCTGCCGCTCACGACGCGTCTGCTCCAGCTGTCTGAGCTCTCTGGGCAGCTCCAACACACTCTCCTTAAGATGCAAACAGGAAAAGGTGTTTGTGGACCAATGAATGTGCTTGAAGGATAATTTCACATTCTTTTCAAGTTTGTCTTGAAACAATACAAACAATGAAGCAGTTTTGGTTGCGGCTATTGTTCCTTCTGTCCATACTGGCTGTGAGGAGATTCCTTCCTAACACAATTTCAATGTAAAAGACGGGGACAAAATCCACAATCCTCATTCACTGAAAAAACTGAAAAGAATTTGAATGTTCAGCTATAGCTAATGTGAGACTTTAATAGTCAAATCCATCCATCCATCATAAAAATGTCAAGGAAACTAATATGGTAAGTTTTGTACTAAACAAAGGACTGGGATTTGACATCCACCTGATTTGACTTCCTCAGACTGCTAAAGCCTGAAATTAACTTTAACTAAACTTTGAAATGTATTTTTTTTTTTTTACCCAGAATGAGGACTGCAGATTTTGTTCATCACTTACATTGGAATCATAGCAGAGAGGGATCTCATGAAAGCCAGTATCGACCGGAAGAACAATCTCAGTGACAAAAATCTGTTTCAATGTACATATTGGCATGTGCATATTGTATTAAAGTAAAATAAAAACATATGTGAAAATACCTTTTAAATGAGCTTCAGCAAGGTTTCTTATGAAAGAAATATAAAAGCAGTTTAAAATCTGAATAATCTCAGTAAGGGAACAAAGACACCTACACACCCGTACAGAAACACAGTTAGTCTGCTGTGAACGGTAAATGCATAGTATGAAACATACATGTTGGTTCACCGAATTAATAAAACAAAACAATCTCTGGATTGAATTAAAAAAGAAGCAGACTAGTACGGCAGCCAATCAGATGTTTTGCTTTTACTTGATTGGGCATAGAGAGAGATTGTGCATGGTGGCTAGCAAGTACACATTTCCGAAATGGGAAAAAAAAATACTTTATTTATCCACCAAAGACAACGTGCCTTTTTTACCCTGGAAATGTGCAAATTGTGAATTACCCACCATGCTAACATGCTCCAATTCATCAGGTTGGTAGTGGCTGCTGTTGAGATATGAGTCCACCAGGGCCATGTAGTCTGTCATAATAGTATCGAGCAGCACCAGTCTGAGAGGCTGAAGATGGATCACTGACAGAGCCATCACCTTAAGCAGGGGTACAGGACAGGGACGCTTGTACCACATCTCCAGTTCTTCCTGTAAAGACACACACCAGTGATTACAGCACATTAGGGGTGGGAAAAAAATCAATACGGCATAATATTGCAATATTTTCCATGGCAACACTGTATCGATGCACAGACATCAAGGATCGATCAATCTATTATTAAAGATGTGTTGGTCAGTTTGTGTGATGAGATGTGATGTGATGATTTGTGCAATGAGATGTGAGATGTATGAAAAGAGAAATGTATCTTTTTAGATAAAACAGAAAGTTTTCTTTTAGGGACATAAATTGAAATTGGGAAAAATTTGAAGTTGGAAAATAGATTTGCAATATATCACAGAATATTGCATTATGTTTAACATTGCATTAATATCATATTGTGATATACAGATACTACTACATGGTAAATTAAACCATCTTGGATTGGAGAAAGTGTACTGCACCTTGGTGAGCTGTGACATCATCTGAAGGGAAAGAAGCTGTGAGGAGGGCACCTTCAGATGGAGACTCACCACCTCCTGCAGAGTACTGACTCTGTCGGGAAGGAGACCTCCTGTCTCGGAGTAGAAGCACATGACATCTGCCACCTACACACATGCAGAAAGAAAAGCAGGAAATAAGTAAGCTCACTTAAACATACAGGAGAGAATGTAGGCCACTGTACATATTGCATGTACCTGCGTATCAAAGACGTTGGTTAGCTTTACTCCAAACTGAGCAATCAGACATCCAGCAATGGCTCTGCAGTCATGAATGACCTATACAAAATGTGCAATCAACACAGATGTGATGTGATGGTAATAATCCTCACTGTGACTGAACTGTATTTATATTGTCTGTTTAGAATACTTACCTTCAGTATGTGTTTACTTTCCAGGATCATGGAAAGACCGTTCTTGAAGGCCCGAGCTCCAAGTATGAGAATATCAAACAGGTATACCTTGCTTTTAGTGGCAATCTAGATGTATGAAAAGTTTGTTATTTTCTTCTTCTTTTCATTTTGGTGATGAAGGAAAAGTAAGGACAGAATGACTCAAAAAAGCAGGAAGGCAGAACTTCTTACCTGCAGCCAACACAGTCTCCCATGCTTAAATACCTCGACTCCATCAGCGCCCACACCTATCACATGCTGCTTCTTGATGTGCATAACCTGACGGATAGGAGCTCAGAGATATTATTGAGAGATTTAGAGACAACAGGTTCTCAGTAAATGTGTCCACCATTATATACTGTCGATATAGATTTGCAAAGTGACAAGTAGGTCATTTAAAATGATTTATGCAAAAGTAAAGGAACTTTAAATCAACTCACAGCAGACCCAAACTTCTCCTGAAACTCATCAATGACTACAAAGTTAATGTACTCCTCTTCGTCTTCATCTTCATCATCACCTGTGAAAAGGGTCCTCTCAATAGTAATGGTTTACGTTTGGAAGACATTAACTTGAAGCTGGAAGTATGCTGAATTTGAGTATGATTAAAGCTTTAGCAAAAACACTTAATTATTATCGTCATACTCACCAAATGTGATTGTTTTCTTGTATGGCTGAAACCTTTCCACATTCAAATGCTCTTCAAATTGGTGGTCATGAATATTTCTGTGCAAAACATTGCATGTTACAGTCAATGGCTATATTAGGACAAGCACTGTCACCACAGTGACATAATTGTTAATTACTTACCCAATGGCAACGTTTGCTTCATTGGGAAACTCCACTGTTATTAAATTACACAAAAAGGCATGTCAGATGTCAAAACCTTTAATTAAAAAATATTGAACGTTCACTTTTTATATATCACTTGTCATGAATAAACTAACCATTCAGAATCTCATGCCCGAAGAACATTTTTGAGCCAGGACATTTGAAGCCATTACTGCCACTAACAACTGAAACAATACACACGAGTTAATATAACGTTAGTTAAGATACAAATATAGACATGTTTTCTGTGCCGTTTTAGCATATTCCTTCTGACAGGCAGAACCAGTTGTTATCTTAACTATACATATTAAACGATAAACATTTTACTAACCGTCCACCAAAATCAGTGTTTTGTTGGGATTGATACGTTGGACGACGCCAAGGTAAGATGAAGTCTTAAGGGTAAGTTTGACACGTTTTCCCTTGAAGGTATTCAGGAACTGAACTTCGTCCAAAACCATTTTGAAGTCATGCAAGTTTTAAGATATTAAAACAGTGAAGCTGCTAGCTTGTAAAAAAGCAGGCTGTCGACGCTTTTCTATCATGAGCCACAGAATCGACTAGCTAGGCCAGCCACTTGTCATTTAATTTAACATTAGCAAGCTAGCTAAATTACGTGTCAGGGCGCCAAAGTAGCAGTCAGAGGCGCACAATGCTGCGTTCAAAGCTTCTCGTTAATTTCTGTATCTTCTTCCTCGTCCCTGTCTAACATTATTAAATTAGCAACAACAACAAAAAAAACAGTATAGGCGGGTAAGGCGAATCTACAGTTTCTTCTATTATATACTTTTTCTGCTATACACTCTGCACATCAGCACATTTGTTTAGTGTAAAAAACTATGTAATAATGAACAGTTTCGTTTGGTGCCTCCCCAGTGGACTAAAAACAGAAACTGTGGCAGGCAGCAATGTGGCGCGTCAGGATGAAAATTCCATTTGATGTGATGATAGTCATTTTAAACTGTCATCAGGTTTTTAATAAGGATTAATATGACTGAATTAGTGTGATACAAGCTGTATTCACTGAGGTTGGTGTAAGTTAGGCTAGTTCAACAAGCATATAATTAGTGCCTTAACCCTTGTGTTGTCTTCCCATCAAAATTGAAAGTCAACACTTTTGTTGATGCTTTTCTTATGATTTTGTCCCTTTTTTCAACACTTTTTTCAATGTTTGTCACTTTTTTTGACGTTTAACACAACGTAACACTAATTCATTAACTTTAGTTTTACAGTTATTTTTGGAATTCATGGTCAATAAACCTCATTTTTAGGAAATTATACCTAATGTTTGAGTTAGAAAAGAAGAAATTAGGAATTATTTAGACTAAAATTAAAGGAATGTGTGTTGATGGATAATCACAGACTGGAATATGTCAACTTTTACTCAATACTATTTCAAAACCACTTCAATTTTTTCTCTCCGAATGCTATAAAATTGAATAAGACACCCCAAAATTACTGAAAGAGATTTGTGCTTGCCAAAGAGCATTGTGTGGAATCAATCATGTTATTTTGGGTAGTTAAAAAGAACATTGATATAGGAAAACTGGTCAATTTGACCCGAGGACAACATGAGGCTTAAAATCAGGGGCATGCCAATAAAAACAAAGGAAAGAAATGGAAAGGAAGGTTTATATATTGATTAAAAAACGTTTTACAGAAGGTTGCTCAGATCTGACCTAAGTCATACTTTTCCAAATTCTGTTGAGTGTAGAGACGAGATGTTCCGATACTGATACCACTTTTGGAAAAGCCGCCGATACCGCCTAAAATGCTGTTATTGGCCAGTACTGGAGTTTATGCACCAATATACTAATACCTATACCAAGCAATTTGGACCTAAAGAATATTCAAACTGGTTAATAAAAGAAGTTTCTATGGCAATGAACGCCACGTTTGTGTTTGTTTCACAAAGATTTTAACCTGAGCCAGGCAGTACAACAATTATGGCAATCACATCACATCCATACATGGGTATACAGCTGTTAAAACATAATAAATGACATACTAGTGTCGGATCAGTACTCGGCATTGGCCGATACGCAAGTTCAGGTATCGGAATCGCTATCATGAACGAAAAAATGTTATTGGACCACCTCTAGTGCAGATTCTGTGGTGATGCAACAACAGGAGCAGGTAGAGCTCATACAAGTACTCTACACATTAACACTTTAGCAGCTGAGTGATCTGTTTCTATATGCTGCAGCAGCTAATTCTTAATAGCCACCTAAGGTCAATATCATGGCTGTATTATAAGACCAATGTGTTCCGAAGTGGTCAGTAGATATTAAATGTATCCACCAGGGGGTGGTCACAGCTAAACTGATGAGTTATTTGATATGTCAGGGCTTTCACTCTTCTGACTTGAGGTGGTTTCTTAGAAATATGACAAATTTCAATCTGATAAAAACACTCAACATAATAAAAGCAACCATACATGTTCATCCTCATTAGAAAGTAAAGTGATTTGTCTCTGAGCAGTGTGTCAGTGCCCTGTGTTGGCCTACAGTGCATCTCTAGAGAGGTACACTTTGGCCAGACAATTTGAATCTATTCTAATAAGAACTTGATAATTTATCTAGAAATTCTTCACTGCCCTTTTTACTTACACCCTGAAGACATAACTCACCATGCTGCCGGCTGACTACTAATTGGCCATGCTGCATTTTTTGAAGCAACATCCATGACCACAGTACCAATGCCTGAACAGGTATCCAATCATCTTTAAATGAGCTGCATCAGGTGTTCAGAGGCAACAAATGTGATCATTTTTAGAAAATTCAAATGAAGATAATACTTTGAACATGATGCATGCAGATTATTTTTAAAATAAAAGTTGAAAAGTTACAAGAATAAGACCAATAGTAGCATACGTGAAAACAACAACCCAAAACTATTGTCTTTTAACTGCCTAAGAAACATTTCTTGTGTGACATGAAGTCATTCAGAGTGCATATTAAACCGATTTAGAAATATGGTCCAGCCAAATGTATCATATAATGTCAGAAGCAGTGCAGAAGTTTAACAGGATTGGAAAATTGAATCAAGCCCCTCCCATAGTAGAGGCACATGTCCCAAAGTCTACTTTTCATTTTTCCTTATCAGTGTGTGTTTGTTATTGGTCTAAGGTTTGGTGAAGACTCACAAGGAGACATGGGTCCCAAATAGCACAGTCAACAAAAGGTACTGTATACTGCTTTACTCATTCCTTGAAAAATCACAAAAAATATGGCAAGTCTCATTTATTTAAATGTTATTTGAAATCAGATTTAGATGTACCTTAAGCCACATGGGGGCATGCTTAAGGCACCACTGAGTGTTCTGATAACAGCATTGGCACAGAAAAGGGTGCAGACAAGCTCTCTTATCAGAAGTAGCCAGCTGCTACTGCAAAAAACACATAAACTCAAACTACTGCTTGTCTGTGGACAACCTGCAGGGAGCCACCTCATCAAATGGAGGATGCTATGGGATGCGAGAGGGTCGGTGCTGACTCAGATTTAATCACAGACTGTATGCACCTTATTCTATTTGTGCTATAGAGTGTGTTAGTCCTCCTAAGGTCAGGTAAAGTCAAGTGAGAAAGGGTAAACGCAAAGCTCCAGAGCGAATTTAACAACATTCCTTTTAGCTTAAACTGGGCTTTATTATTATTTAAGAAAAGCTGTGATTAATACCTTTCCAATTACATCCTATACGTAAGGTTTTTTTCACACTGATAATTCTTGTGTGTTTGCATACCATTCCTTCTTTGAGGATATGAGGATCGTAATATTTAAATATTCCGAATAAACCATAATCACATGTTAAATCAATATTTCAATGGCCCTTGGGTGTCACATCCAATGTTGACAAACGTACTGTGTTGTTATTCATTGGCATAATTACATGAATCCCTTCTCACAGAGCTCTGTTTTCCACCCAGATCAGTGTGAACCTCCTAAAGTAGTCAAACGACCTCCGGAAACATCCTCTCTGGACCACCTACAGTATAGTACAATAACATTATCCCACCATATAAGCCTTAACGGAACCTACAGCCATTGTTATCTTTAGAGGCAGGTCCACCCTTTTCCTGCTCTGCAGTCTGAACAAACACAAAGGTTTTAATAAACTTCAAGAGGGATCACATCCCACAGATTTTCCAAAATGTCAACAAGCCACATGAGACTGGTTTTGTGTGAACCTAATGAGATTTAGTTTGCTGAATATGATTTGATGTGGGACAGCAGAACCATGTGGTTGGAAAACTGAAATCTATGATCAAATTAGTAATTCCTATTACATTTTTCAATTGAGTGACATGAGTAAAATGTATTCACTGCTTCTCATTTTGTTGGCTCGTCCACCGAAAGAGATACTTCACCGACCAGATGAATTCTTTAATTAAAGTTCTAAAGTAAAAACCTGTACGAACTGGACTTTTGACGCAAGTAGTAACGCCTTGTGGAGTACAGAGCCCAGTCTGTGTGAGTGACAAGCCCGGCACCACAGCCGCCCACTCACAGACAAGCTGGGTGACTCTTGATTGTGTAACGTTCATTGACGAGACAGCACAATGCTGCTGAGACCGCGGTGGCGCACTGAGCCGAGCAGAGCAATGAAATGCTCCCATCGAGGAGAACACAGATGGATAGCCTAGTTCAGCCGCTCGTCGCCCAGTACCTCGCTATGGGATGCCAATCAAAAGAAAACAACCCGAACGAAAGCGTAACGTCGGAAGAAAAGGGAAAGGACGATGCGTAAGTCAGATAATCTTTTCGTGGTTTTCACTTTGGAATTTCTGGTGTGGCTTTGGCGAAAATAGGCGTATATGATCAACAGTAACTTGATTATTTTAGTTACCAGAGTGGTGTGTTAGTGAAACAGGCGTGTCTTTATTTGTCCTGAAACGGTGCGTAAAACCGAATTGATGCCACCCAAGTATTTTACGCACAGGTTCTTATTAAATATAAATTGTTGCTTTCTGACCTTCTGCGCTTAAACGGCATATTGATCAAATTCCTTCTTGTTTACTGATCACTCAACAGGTTAAACTGGATGTCCGCAATCAACCGGTATTTCCCTTAAGTTAAAAGGAAGGAAATGAGAACAATGAAGTAAAGTAAAATTACATGGGGAGGAAGAATTTAAGTTAAACAATGGCTTCAATTCCTCGTGACAATTACACAGATCGTTTCATATGTAATATTCGTTTGGTCTCATAAGAATATGGTTTGAAACACGTGTACATACACATACCATACATCCTCATAGGCAAATAGAGAAAGGCACACTTCATTACAACAAGCCCTCCTGTCTCTGGCCCTCCTCCTCCTCACTCTTCTTGTGTTGCGGTTTCTCCAGGAGAGTGACTCCAGGATGCAGCTCCAGGTCTAGAGTTTCTCCGCCAGGCCGTCCTCACAGGTTCCACAAACCCAGCCCGGCCCAAACCATCCCCAGTAAACCCATGATGTCCCTGGGTCCCCTCACCAAAGGAGGGAGCTGGGAGGAGCTCATCCAGGCCTGTCTGCAATCCTTCGGTAAGTCCATGCTGACCTTTGGCACTTGATATTGACTTGGTGGAATACTGCAGTGAAGTGTACAGTAGGAGGACAGTTTTTTGTGGTCCATGTTTGTTGTGTAACACTGATATTCTCTCAGTTCTGTTTATGTTTGACTCATATTTTACTGCAGCACTGTTCCTTTTTATTGAGAAACAATAAGATAACGAGCCTCAGTTTATGTGAGATCACATGCTGTTGTAGTTTCCACTAAGGCTGTGTTTTTCCCTACCACTTTTCCTGGCATTTTTGTTGCAATCCTCCAAACACGTTTATGCAGGCCTCTAAAGAAAAGTGGGGACGCTTTGCATTTGAAAGTGAAATGGATTCTGTTAGCACAGTGGATTTATTTGTGTTTAATGTAGAATTTTATGTTTTGAAGATGAAATCAGTCATACTGATGCTTGCCAGCCAGATTTTGTTTTTTGGGCTTTTTGGGGGTGATTTTAAAATATTAAGAAAAACAGTATTTCATGATTGCATGCATTATAATTTCTTATGTTTCTGCAATTGTAACCTGCACTGTATTCATAATAATGTATTAATATCAATATTACACTGTACGCACACTGTATAGAAGGTTTCTTTAATGAACAAAGAACAGCAGTGATTGAGTAGGCTGTATTTGGATCATTCGAGCAATGATCATCGGCTTTATCAAGTTGTCTGGAGTGCTCTCAAAGTTATGGTGATTGCGTCTCTGAAGAGACAAGCTTTTAAACATCCGTTGCCTGGTTACACAAATGGAGCAAGAGCAATGGCAAGGCGTTACAATGGGCTGCACATAAAATGACATCCAATAACTACATTTATCTGTGGAGAGGTAAAACCGGGCATTAATGACTGATGATTTCAGATTCACCAAGGAAACAGAATTAATCAGAAGGAAAAGAGCTAGAAACCCTGTAGTACAGTATCATAGCACATAACACTTGCTTTACACAAGTGATTTCAGTGTCGCTCACTATGCAAAATGTGAGACCCGCACACACTTGCTCAAGATGGTATCTCACTGAGTGCAGTGTGTTATTATGACTGGGGTTTTCCTTGCTTCTCTTGATAAAATGGAACATAGTCCTGCTCCTCCTGGCCCACATCACAGGTGAACCCCTAAGGTCCACAAGTCCTGCCACCTTTTCAAATGTGAGAGTGCACGTAAGAGCTATTTGAAGGATTACCTAATGGTGGCTTCAAGCCCGGCTGAGCCGAAAGGTCAGCTCCCCTAACAGTGGTCTTCAGATGATGACCAGCCTTTGAAATGGAGAGCACTATGAGGTGTGGATCAATGGCTGTTGACATCATCACTCTTTCCAGATTACACTGCATGCTTTGAATATGCCCAATGTCGACCTATACATATTTTTTTTAATCGATTATAACAGATTATATTTAATTTGTATTTATACAGGTCGTCATTTAAAAAATATACAACTTATAAAATATGTAAGACATCAAACAATATGATTGCTACAGTGAGAACTTTTCTATTGGCCTGAAAGAGAGCCCTCAACCTCTAAAGCCATGGTTCCCAACCTTCTTTGTCAGACGTACCCCCACAGAACTCCTTGATCAACACCACCCATCATGTTCCAAATGTGAGTTTATATTGAATTATTAATAATATAATAGTGGACCATTTATTTATTACTTATAGTAATTTCAAACATTCATTGATTTATTTCTAGCTTTTTAAAATCATATTTTCCATTACTTTAGGCTTTTAGCTAACTTATTTGCACGCTTGCTAACTAGTTTGCACTTACTCTTCGTAAAGTGGTGCCTAGGTGTTATAGCTATAGGTTTTATAACATATGTAAATGTAGAAATATGTTTTTAAATTAAATCAGAAACTTTTATTTTATAAAATTGTAAAAGTACCCCTCACAGGAAATCACTGCTCTGAAGTTTAAATTCAAACATAGTTCATAAAGTTAAGGTGAGTCCTGATTATTATGGTGAGGTTGCATCTGATTCCTTTAAAACAACCAGACTGATAGGCTCTTTCAAAACAAGGAAAAGCGACACGCAGGTTTGGAGCGGCTGATAAATGTCTAAGATAAACTCAATGTGCCATGTGCTGCGTGCCCTCGGCTGTGTTTGTTACCATACAGTATCATACAGCTTTCCTAATTTTCCAGTCAGGAACAGACAGTCCAGAGAGGATTTCCTCCTGCAATTAACCCTGCACAGGGAGGGTTAGTGGTTGGAAAGTTGTGAAAAGAAAGATGGGGCAATTGTTTACCTGATGGAGAGTCATGACTTCCTGTTGTGCATTTGCCGTAGGTCTGACTTTGGCTGATACACACCTGATTGTTACCAGAGTGGGAAATAAAACACGTGTAAGTTGATAATTTTAGTAAAACATGCTTGCTGAGTTTTCCACAAAGGTCTAGAAGAAGAAGTGGTTATTGCTTCATATAGACATGTCTTCACTGCACCAATGTGCTACCAGCCATGCCATTTTAAATGCTAGACATTCTTTCACTTCTCTTCGGTTTTACTCTTATTGACTTAACTGGTGAGGTAATTGATATTCACTGGGTTTAGCTGGTAATGCCTGTGTGTAACAAACAGAAACACACCTCACGCAGGATATGAGGGCTGGATTAGTCAGCTGCAGCTGGAGTGGTGAGTTGCTTACAGATAAAGATTAGAAAACATGTTGCCATGGCGTCTGAGTTAGTTCCAAGGTGATATGATTTAAAAGTGGGTCCACAGACGCCTGATGTCCTTGATGGTGTCAAGGTACTGGTAAAGCCTCAAAGGGAAACAAGCCTTCAGAACTCACAAAGCTTTCTTGTTCTTTACACTGTCAGAACAATGTGTTCATTCTCTATTTGAGAAAATGTAAACAGCCTAAATTGTCCCATGATATATAAGTATTATTTTTAAAGATGCAATCAAATGCTCTTCCTCGTTATGTCAACCACTAATTCACTGCACATAGCAGTGGTTTTAAGTTTTGCAGAATGTAAATGGCGTGTTGCTTTGCTTAGGTTGGCAGGAAAAAGTATTTTCTGTAATTATAGGTCAGACCTGGCATTGTGATGTTATGTAATATGTTGTACACATGTACGCCCCTTTATTTTCTTTCTTTAAAGTGACAAAAGAGCTTCTCACTCCCTGGGTCTCAAGATGCCAACGTAGCATCAGACAACCAAGATAAGAAAAGGTGGTCCGGTCACAAAGGGAGGAAGTGAGATATACACAAGGAAAAAGGAAGCAAAAAGGTAGTGAGACAAGCAAGCCACAGAGTTTCACACAATCAGAGGAAGCCACTACAGTTTTAATGTAAACAGTCACAGGAAAATATGGCTTTAAAACTGAGGAAATGATCATGAAAAAATAATATGGATAGCCTAGAGTAATATAGTAACACAGATTTCATAGTAAGGGCACTAGAGATGCTTAATGAATATTATTCATATCTAAATAATAACCATTTGAAGTTGTCTTATTTTCCCCAAACTAGAGCTATTGGATTCCACCAGGCACAGCTGATCGCGGCCACTCTAGACAATGCTTGTGTTTCCGTCAGCATTTCAGAAGTGTCTCGTTCTACTTAGCTACTAATACGTATCTAGTCTGTTTTTGACAGATCATTTCTCCTCATCGATCAACAAGCGATTCTGCTCCTCTGCTCTTTTCAAATCACATGCAGAGCTGTCTGTCGCACAGTTTCATTGCACTTGACAGATTTTTGCTCGCATGGACCCTGCAAATGTGGATTAATCCCCATCTGAAAATAGTCCCAAATGAAAGCGCTATTTTTAATCCTGTTTGAGTTTGCTAAAAACTAGAGTGGCCAGCTTTTTGGCTATTTATTTTGTCTTTTTATGGGTCCGCACCTTCGAAAGCCTTAGCCGGAGGCATTACTTTTTCGGGGTTGTCCATCCGTCTGTCCCACTTTCGTAAATGCAATATCTCAGGAATGCTTGGAAGTCATTTCTGTTCTTGGGCTCAACGATGAACTGATTAGACTAGGGTGGTCAAAAGTCAAGGTTGGACTAATGTAATGCTCTCTATGTTGGTCTGAATCAGACGTCTATCGCACATCTTCAACTCGTGCAAAATGCTGCGGCTTGCTTTTTAACAAATACATATAGACGTGCACTTATCACTCCCGTTCTCTACACCCTCGGTTGGCTCCCGATGCATTTTAGAACATATTTTAAGATTGTATTGTTTGTTTTTAAGGCTTTAAATTGTCTGGCCCCAGAGTATTTGTCTGAAATTTTAACTTTGCGGAAGCACAACCAGTCATTGCGTTTTTTTAAATCAGTGAGTTTTAAAAGTCCCAAGGTCCAGGTATAAACAATGGGGGGGGATCAGGCTTTTGCAGTTGCTGCCCCAAGACTCTGGAACAAGTTACCCCCCTGTTCACTCTATTACAGATGTCGCTCTTTTTAGGTCCAAACTCAAAACATATCTGTTTAGTCTGTCTTTTAATACATAGCAGTGGTGTGACAATTTCATTCTTCTGTTTCTTTGTAACCTTTTCGGATTTTACTGTTTTCTATGTTCACTCTTTCTATTGTATAAAATGTGTTTTTACTCTTTTTTTCTGATGTTAAGCACTTTGGATACCTGCTGGTTGATGTAAGGGCTTTATAAATGCATTTTGATTGATTGATTGAAAAGTCAAGTCACTATAACCTCACAAAATGCGTTTTTGGACATAATTCAAAAATTCCTATGCTATAATGACGAAAAAAAAGAAGAAAAAAAAGCTTTTCTGGCTATATTTAACCCCATTACTCAGGGGATATTGTGTCCATATTTCATCTGTGACAGATTTCACATTTGGTCAGCTACTGAATTTGGTGACACTAATCTTGGGTGCCCACCTTGAAACTGGGATGATTGGAAAGATCTTTTGGGCTGCTGGGTTGAAGATGTCTGTGAAACATGTACGCTTTGCCCAAAAATACCTTTTAAAAAATTCCTTTCTTTGTGGGAGGCATACAACCGCGAGGCAGTAATTTTAATTTGAAAATGATTATATACATCTGCGACCGGTTTATTTGAAGTCAAACACATACGTGTAGTGTCAGACACCACTGATTCTGGTTTGATAAATCTTACCAGATGCCACACAACGGAAACCTTATGTCACCTCAGATGCAACTTGTTGTCTTGCAATAGGCATTGTTTACTTTGTAGCAATGAGACTCAATTCAAGTGTGTGCTTTTTGTCTTGCAGACTCAGATGGTGGTGTTTGTGGGAGCACCCACTTGTTGAACATCACCCTGACCATGCACCGTATCCACATCTCCTCCAGTGATCTGCTGGACAAACTCACCGCTCTATATCCTTCAACAGTCCGTCATAAGGCTATGACCGCTATCTCAACACAGACAGATAAATCAAACAATGCACTGGTCAGTTTCGAGAACCAAATGTAAAGTGGGATCAGATCACTGGCTCTGTTGTGTGCTGCTCTCCTTTGGTTGTCAACAGCAACGGAAAATCAAGCTTGTACTTGGCTTACAATGCAGCCTGTAGCTGTCAGTGTAAAGTGTGATAGGCAAGTGGCAACTCATGTTTACTCCTGCTGTCAGTTTTTGTAGACCTTTTAGATCTATGTTTGTGTAAATCCCCTCCACAATGGGCCCTGTATCCAATGCAGCAGAGTCTATTACCATTGTGTCTTTGGTCTCAAAAGCATGTTTTTTGTAGAGTCGTGTGACTGAAGGGTCTGTAATTTAGGATTCCATTCAGGAAACAGCAGTGGCGTCACAAAGCCTCTCAGAGGAGCCTACTGGCCCCGGTGAGCAGCCTTGGTGTTTCAGGTGTTAATTACCTCTGCCTCTTTCACATACAGGTCCTCTTCAACTGTCTATAGACACAGACCCTCTCTTGCTTAAAGAGCCTCCTGTTCACACAAACCCACGTCAGAGCACGCAATGCCGAATGCCCCTCTGTTTTTTTTTAACCCTCTCGTTCTGAGCCAAAAAACGATAAATCAAATAAATTCAGTGTGTGGGGTTGGGATCAGGGAAGAGACACAGGGGCCATTAACAGCCTTCATCACAGTCTGGCCTTGGGATTGCGTGGGTAGTTCTTCTGCTCCCATGACGCAATTAGCCTTTTATATGCATCACTTCAAGCTGATTTCTGCTAATTGAGAGTTATAGTCTGTTTATAAGAGCTGCTTAAGGATGCGCTTTTGTGTGTACTGTATATAAACCGATTGGGCAGTGTTTTTTGTGGTCAACGTGCAAATTGGAAGACGGAGTGACCATATAAATTAATAATATTCTTATGAGCTGACATCAAAACATCTTTCGAGTTAACACTAAACAATGCACATTCATCAACAGTTGTTCTACAGTATATGAGGCACTGATTGTCTGTTGTGTTTGTACATTTTGTTATTCACTTACTTCAGTATGCCAGAATGATTCATTCAGTGATGCTCATCAATCGCCTCCTCCCACATTACCAAATGCCACTTCTGTTCGCCTTTTACTTTAGTTGCTGTAGTTTTTATTAATGAGTTGTTTGTATGAAAGAAATCGTGCAGTCAAAGTACACATATGTTCCTTGTTTACTAAAAACATATCTGTCCCTAACAATGTCGACAATAAGCAGATTTGCCAACAAGGTATTTTAGCCTGAACAAAAGTGTACTGATGTGAATCCAATCTTGAATTTACAGACAATAAAACCACACTTTGCACAGGTTATTTATCATGATCAATCAACATCAGCTCCTTAACCAAAGCCCTTACATTTAAAACGGCGCTGGACAATGAGCAGCCAACAGAGTGCCAGAGGATATGCTACCTCATCAGGTCAGTTTAACACACTGATGCATTGTAAGAGTCTAACTTTAATTGTATGTTCTGTATCAGTCTCATGGTATCATCTGGACCTCCAGGCATTGGATCCAGGAATTCTGGATGATGTTCCGGTTGCACCACAGCTTGTCTGACAGCCTGGACCAGTTCCGGGAGCTGATCAGTGAGCAGGGACAGGAGCATCTTTGCTCTCTCCTAGAGACCAAATGGGTGTAAGTGTTAATCTCTGACCAGCTGGCAACTGAGACATTAGGCCTACACGACACTCAGTTGTTTGTTCAGTGATGGAAATTACTGAAATCAGTCACAATCAAGAATGCAGACTGTGAACAGTAGAACTTTGAGGCTGCAAATGTAGCTTCAAACATTCCACAATTGACTACTTGGGCTGCAGCTAACAATTATTTTTATTATCAGTTCATCTGCCCGCTATTTCTCAATTTATCAGAAATTCAGAAGTTCAAGTCAGAAAATGTCCATCACAGTTTCCCAGAGTCCAAGGCGATGTCTTCAAATGTCTTGTTTTGTCTGACCAGCAGCCCAAAACCCAAAGACATTCATCATAGACTATAAAAACAGATAATATTCACATTTGAGAGGTTTGAACCACTGAATTGGTTAAGAAATTTAAACAATTATCTAACTTGCCAATTAATTTTCTATAAATTGACTAAGAATTCTAGCCCTCATCAAATCCAACACAACAACAAAGCTGTAATTTTTCACTTTATGAAGTAATTCTGTCATTTAACCTTTGCTGATTGTAAATTGTGTTATGTTCAATGGTGTGTTCTAGAAATGAACGGGACTGGTCGTGGAAGGCAAGCCAGAAGATCAAAGCTAACAGCAGTAAAAAGAGGAAGGTTTCTCTTCTTTTTGATCACCTGGAGCCCATCGAGCTGGCAGAGCATCTTACTTTCCTGGAATTCAAGTCTTTCTGCAGGATATCAGTGAGTGTACACACTAAAAGACTATTCCAGTGTATATAGGTTATCTTTTGCACATTGATGATTTGTTTATATGACATGCATCTCTGTGAACTGAAAACCATTAGGTATTTCCTCACCACAGGAAATGCCTCGCAGTTTCCATGCAGCAATTTATGCTCCTCTCTCTGCTCTCTGTGCCAGTTTGTAGACTATCAGAATTACATTCGAAGCTGCTGCATGAAGGACATCCCCGTGATGGAGCGTTCCATCGCCCTGTGTAATGGTATCTCCCAGTGGGTTCAGCTGATGGTGCTGAGCAGGCCAACTGCTCAGCTGAGAGCTGAGGTTTTCACCAAGTTTATCCATGTGGCGCAGGTAGTGGTTTAATCAACCCCTCCTCACTACTGCTCTTACACTTTCTGTTCCTGGTTTAGTTGGAAAAAAAATGAACTGTTTTTGACACATTTCCTCTTTCCTTGCATAAATGTGCTATTGTTCATGCACCTTATCTAACTAATGGCAATCTATTGTCACACTCTGAACAGGACTATAAATGCAACATAATTTACAGTTGCATAATGCATACTCATAGAAATACTCTCAAGAGCTCCTCTGCAGGCTTTTAGTGTAACCAAAGATTTTACCAATACATAAATATTAACTGTAGCGTGCTAATGGGGTGATCAAGTGGAACACACTTAGACACAGAGGAGTTTGTGAAACAGGAAAAGAGAGAAGTGAGTGTAGTTGCTGATCAGACCTTGCATGCTAAAACCAATCCAATGTGAAGCTGCATGCAGCCTGCTGAGAAGCGATGCGCTGGCTTCAGGGAGGTGTTAGGCAGGCTTGAACTCTGATGGACCTCTTGCACTGTTACACTAATGCAACAGTATGCTGCTGCTCACTGCTGTCAACCTAAAAGAAAACCAAGGGTGTGGAAACGAATTTCACACCATTATGCTCTAGTGCCAGCACGAATTAGAGCTCTAAAAAGAGAGGGAAAAGCACTTCCAAAAAAAAGTGAGATATCAGAAAGCAAGAAGAAAAACAGACAATTTAAGTGGGTTACGTAACTGCAGTGTTTTGGATTATATAACGAAGGCTACCTGGAACAAGTTTAATTACATGCATGTTTACATGTGTGTGCATGGATGCACTGATATGTGCTTTTTGTGTGCGTCCACCAGAGTCTACATCTTATGCACAATTACAACACACTAATGGCAGTGGTGGGAGGGCTTTGTCACAGCTCAATTTCCAGGCTGAAGGACACCACCTCACTTGTACCCAGTGAGGTCACCAAGGTAAATGACACCTATCATTATAAGAGCCAGCTGATGATGGAGTAAAACCAAAACATCCTCAATGAAAAAAATTCTATTCACTCCCTAGGTACTGAACGAGATGACAGACTTGCTGTCCTCTTGCAGAAACTATGACAACTATAGACAAGCTTACAACAGGTGTACAGGTTTTAAAATCCCTATCATGGGGGTCCACCTCAAAGATCTGATTTCGGTTAATGAGGCCATGTCAGACTATGTGGAGGACAACAAGGTGAATGTCCAAAAGCTTCAGGCACTCTACAGCCACATTAATGAGCTGATCCAGCTCCAGCAAATCCCTCCTAGGCTGGATGCTAACAAGGACCTGGTCCATCTGCTGACGGTAATGCAACTTTACTTTAGATTCTTTTCAAATTGTTCTGTAGCTTCTGCTTCATGTTGTTCACTAGATTGTATTAAACTCAAGCCAGATGCAAATGAGCGTGTTACAGCATGTGGATTGTCCGCGCTTATGTGGGTGTGATGAGAGTGATCTCTGAGTGTGTGGGTGACAAACTGAGTGTGAATGAGAGTGAGTTCAGATTGATATATTGTTGTGTTATCTGTGTGTGGTGCTTTAAATGTACTTGAACGACAGAATGCCCATGAAGAGATAATAGTTACCCTGATACCTAATATTTCCCTCATCATAACATGTTTCAATGAGAAAGATATAGATATACAGAGAGGTCTTACACTTTCTGTTTACCTCCCATGTTTTAAAATGTATTTTCTCCCTCCCTACAGCTGTCCTTGGACCTTTACTACACTGAGGATGAGATCTATGAACTGTCATACACCAGAGAACCCAAGAACTGTAAAGCACTTGTGAGTGAAAGAAGCACAGACAGTTTAAGTTAACAACTGTTTTCTGGTCTAGTCAGATAAATCTATGCTAAATATGAAGCTACAGCCGGTTAGCTTAGCTTAAAGAATGTCAACTTGCCAGTCAACTAGCTAAGACAAATACAAGTATTAAAGCAAAATCTAAGTAATACTCTAAGGAATAGTTTGACATTTGGGGAAATACAGTTTTTCTCTTTCTTGTCGAGAGTTGAAAAAGAAGAATGATGGCACTTTCATGTTTGTATGCTAAATGTGAAGCTACAGCCAGCAGCGGGTTAGCTTGGAAATGGGGAAAAACCTAGTCTGCCTCTATCCACAGGTAACATAATCCACCTACCAGCTCTCTAAAGCTGATTTATTAACATTAAATATTTCTAGGATGGACCTTTGGACAGAACAAGGCTAAGTAATTCCCCTGTTATGCTACACTCAGCTAACCGACTGCTTGCTCCAGCTACATATTTACAAGCATGAGAGAGGTATCAATCTTCTCATTTAAGTTTGCAATAAAGCAAATAAGAATATTTCCTAAAATGTCGAAATACATTAATGTCCTGAGCATTTAAAAAAATAAAAAAAATTGCCAGCATTGCTTCTGCAAGCTGTTCATATATTTAATGTTATAGTTAGTTTAACAGAATTGCTTAGATGAGATTTTACACTAATTATCTAATTCATTTTCTATCAGCCAGCCACGCCATCTAGACCTCCAGTTGTTGTGGACTGGGCACCAGGAGTGGCTCCTAAACCTGACCCCCGAACTATCAGTAAACATGTGCAGAGAATGGTGGACGTACGTGTTTCATTTGTAGCCTCCACATTTCTACTCAGTAATGCTGTTATATAACCCTAATTATTTATTGTAACTATTCTTCTGGATGCTGTCTGGACGCTTGACAGCCTGCTATTATCAACTATTGTGCAGTAATAGTCAAGCAACAATGGTGTTTCCCTTTTGTCTTTCACAGTCTGTGTTTAAGAACTACGATCACGATGAGAACGGCTTCATTTCTCAAGTGGAATTTGAGAAAATTGCTACTAGCTTTCCGTTTTCCTTCTGTGTCATGGACAAAGAGAAGTGAGTTTGTTTGACAGGTCACACACATAGGTCACACACATGCTCTGAGCTCATTTGTGACTTCAGCGGAGAGGAAGAAAAAGTGGTATTTGTGGTGATGAGTGTAGCAACAGGAAACATAAAATAGCTGCAGAACGAACCATAACCCCACCATTTAATATTAACTGTTTTATTTGTCATGCACATCCAGTGGTACTTGACAATCCACAGAGGAGCATGTGATCCTCATTTAGACCTAAACATGAAAACCACTATAGTTGATGGTACTGTTTTTACATTACACAATCACAAAGTGGTATGGTGTTTAACGTGTGTGGCAGAAGAAGGTGCAGTCATAAATAAATCAGGTCAGAAATTACCAAACATCAAAGTATAAAAGGTATGATCTGAAAATGTATGTATGTGTATGTGCTGTGGTTGTCCAGGAAAGGCCTCATCAGCAGAGAGGAGATCACAGCCTATTTCATGCGGGCCAGTGTTATCTGCTCCAAACTGGGTCTTGGCTTTGTCCACAACTTCCAGGAGACCACTTACATGAAACCCACCTTCTGTGACAACTGCTCAGGATTTGTAAGTCATCACATAAAGTTAATGTATTATAAAATATATTAACTGCTTTTCTGCCATGTTATAAACATTCTCCAACAATATATAATCTTTTTAGTTTTGCTTTTGCTTCAGTGGTGTGAAAACAAGTGTTTTTTTCCATATTCTTCTTCACAGTTGTGGGGTGTCATCAAGCAAGGCTACAGATGCAAAGGTGATTATTGCACTCTATATTATGCAACGTAAGCCTGGCTATCTTTGGCCAAATGTCAGCCAGTATCATACTTGAGGAGAGGTACACACGGTGTCTTGTGGGGAGCAGGTAAAGTGAAGCTTTCTTAGGACAGTGTTGTGTGGTTTTCTGTGTTGCATATAGCTAGCTGAACCTTGCAGCACATGAAAAAAGATAGTCTGCTGCCAGAACCACAGTTTTCCCCCTCCCCCGTTCCTCAAAAGATCTGAGAGCTATTTGTTTGCCTGACACTAAGCATGCAAAGGTCTGAAAGTTGCATCTGCAGTAGAGTGTAGAGACCAATGCTAGTTCTTGTTCTTACATGTTTTGCATTCTTTTCACTGGCTCAGACTGCGGAATGAATTGCCATAGGCTGTGCAAGGACCAGGTGGCATTTGAGTGCAAGAAGAATGCTAAAGTGATCAACGCCAACGACAGTCCGACACTGAGCTCCACGCCTGTCACCATGGGTACCTCAGAGGGTGGGTTTGGGCAGAGGGGTTCATTACTGGCATAAACGATCCCATTGACACACACACACACACACACACACACACACACACACACACACACACACACACACACACCTATAGTATTAAGACAATAATATGGGCGTAACATGGCAGCAATCAGAAAGTCCTTATGACAGGAGCCATCTGGTGGCAGATACCTTTTATGGCACATCAAGTACTATTTCCTGTAATCACTGCCTACCACACTGTACAGAAAACAAGAAAAGTCAGAATTTACATGATTTTGCTTTAGTTTGCAGCAGCTTAAATAAGACAAGTCTAGAGCACAGGGTATGTTGACAGGGTGATTTCCCTCCAGCTGTTGTTAGGAACTGTTTTACTTACAGTAAATCTGAAGCTACCCACCTGCCATGAGAAAGCAACTAGATTCAGAACTTTCGATTTTACTTAGGATGAATTGACACATCTTGAAAACACAGGGGGCTATATTGACTCAGCCTCTCTTCAAATGACTCTTTGTGACGTGCTATTTTGTCATATGGTTTATTTGTTTTGTCTTTTATTGCATACTGAATTGAGTATTTTTGTTTTATTTGTTTTATTTGTATTTTTTTTTAGATCAGAAGACATGTTAGAAGACATGTTTGTGATACAAAGTGGAGACAATCTTAACAATCTGCATTTTCCATTTGTCTTATTTGAAATAATTACTGATAATGCCCAACTCTCCAGGTTCAGAAGAATGTCCTTTTCCATACCCGCCAGATGACAGCAAAGACTGGAGCCCAGTCATCTCCTATTCAATGTCTCAGAGAGTCCATTGTGGCACCCAGACAGAGGGACCCCAACTTTCCTCTGCAGCCCCCGAGTCCAGCCGCCTTCAGCCTTCTCTGCTGGTCCCAGCAGCACCCACCCTTACCTCATGTCCCAGCCCAGTGCCACAGAGAAAACAGCGGCACTGTGCCAAGTGGGAAAACAGAGCTTCTGTTGCGCAAAAGCCTAAAGAGCTAGAAGAAGAGAACAAACCCACCCATGAATCTCTAGAATCAGTGAGTGTGAAAATAAATTATTCCTTCTAACAAATGCACAGTATTTAAATGTACCACAGTTGCTGTACATGATACAAATCTTTTCCATCTTTCCCAGGACAACCAGCTGCTCCAGAGAGCCAATGAGACACTACGTAGGAAGCTGAAGGAGGCAGAGCGGGAGGTGGAGATGCTGAAGACACTGCTCAAAAGGCACGCTCTCCACCCTGTGGAGGAGGACTCATCCTCATAGACACATCCACACACTGGACCTCCTTTAGGGAGACTGTTGCTGCCCCCCTATGGTGACATGTATAAATCTGGATCCAATGTTGAAGTTATTGGTCATGAACAGTGCAAGTATTTTACCAGTTTAACGACCAAGCCAATTTGGTATAAAGCAGAATGCACCAAGCCAGTGAAGGTGTTTTAATGCTAATGGTACACTGGCAATCAAAAAAAGACGAGTAGTATGTCACCAATAATGAGGTTAAGGACATTTTTTTAGGTGTGTACAGATTTTTTGAAACCAGCTACAGTACATACAGAAATTACAGTAAAAAATACTGTAGTTTTACAGTGGTGCTCATACATTTAGGAACCCATGCTAAAGTTGACTTAAAAGAGGAATAAAAAAAAAACATCCTTTGATAAATAACTGTTCTTACTTAAAATACATGGGGCATAAGTATACACACCCCTATGTTAAATCCCCATAGAGGCAGGCAGATTTAGATTTTTAAAGGCCAGTTATTTCATGGAAAGAGGATACTATGCATCCTGATAACGTTCCCTTGGCCTTTGGAATCATCACATACCATTCACCATACCTAGAGATTGACTTGGGGTACTTTCCACAAAATCATCTCTTAATGCAAATCAAACCTGCTATTAGGCTAACTGAAATAAAAACATGCCAATCTCTAGGTATGGTGTCCTAAAAGGTTAGATTTTTCCTTTTTTTTTTTTTAATTGAGGCATTAACATCAACTTACAAAA
The DNA here is from genome assembly GCF_008692095.1 of Etheostoma spectabile. Classification (NCBI taxonomy): domain Eukaryota; kingdom Metazoa; phylum Chordata; class Actinopteri; order Perciformes; family Percidae; genus Etheostoma; species Etheostoma spectabile. The sequence continues at coordinate 11,314,432 of NC_045752.1, read as the reverse complement.
GATTTTTTTGATTCCTCTTTTAAGTCAACTTTAGCATGGGTTCATAAACCTATGATCACCACTCCATATTTGAAGAAGTTTCAGGTGATTAGAAGGTATTGTTCAGTTTGCAGAAGAATGAAAATTGTTGCAATGCGCATAACTCACTTTTTTCAGTGAATCATTAAGAATGGTTGGAGTTAGAATGATGTTCCCTATGTTAAAGGTAAGCAGAAACAAAATATTGAATGAAGGCAGTATTTTAGAGTGGAAATAGGGCAGAATGTGTTTGATCAATTGTTGATCAATAATGAGACTAGATATTTATGTTAAACATAAAATGGAAATCAGAGGAAAACAAGAATTGTGTATATCACACGTCATTATTATCATTATTATTATTATTATTAATAAAGGGGCTGTACTCGAAATACTGAAAAAACTGCGGGCTGGGATTGCCTTTACACGGCCCTAATGGACTGCTCCCCAATATGTGAAATACCCAAACCGGCGACAAAAACAAAGAACATAGAAGCTCAAATTCCAACACAAACAGAGGGAGTGTGACTTTTCTCTGCTTAAGGCGCCATTACTCCACTATATCTTTACACAGCCAATATTTGTTCGCTGCTATATCGATGTTCTGAATGTCAAGTACAGCCCCTTTAAATACGAGCAGCAGAATGACAGTTGGAGGCCTTAGCTCTACAAATCTGTTGCACTGCATCATTGTCCCTGTTCATATAAATGCACAAGATGTCAGTGCTTCTGCTCTTATATGTTGTCTCAAACACTACACAGTTCATTTAGAGAATGACAGACATGAACATTTTGTACAGCATACTGGTACTTTCAGTGAATTATTTATGCTTGTGTGTTGGCATCATATTAATACTTTTTTATTTTCATTGTGCAGCCATGTTATTGCCGTGTGGTCCGTTGTAGCAGTGTTGTACTGTAAGTCAAGATATATGTGTTTGTAATGTGTGTAAATATAAAGTATACACAGTGCCATCATTAGGTAAAAATTCATCCCTCTCTCAGTATTGTTCTTATTGTTATAATAAATACTGCATTATATTTAAAATCATTACTTGTGTTACTCAGTTTGACCACCAAGGGTCACTAAAGCCTCATAATATTTCTTTAGCTGCTTCTTGCACTTGATTATTATTGATTTTTTTTAAACTCTCTGGGACCTGTAAGTGTTTCACTCTAATAAGCTATCTGTGTGTTTACCTCAGACACTCTCTGTCAAATTAAAGCACAAAAAAACATCTTTTCTTCACTTTCTCAACTTTAAAATCTTAATCTTTGTGACTTTAAAGATGAGTAAATCTTTGGTAGTTTAAATATGAATACATTGTTCTGTATATGTCTGACTTTGTCAGACATAAACCTTTGAAAACAGGCTGTGTCACCCAGTTGTCTGGAGACTGTGCCAATCTAGCCCGTCCCTTGGGCTTTGCTACTGGTAATGAATTCCAGCTCCGCGCACATAACGTTGCCCTGTATATAATGAGAGGGCGACTGTCTGCTGTTGGAGAAGCACAGATTCATACCAAGTACCTAATCCTTCAGCTTTTTAATGCAATACTTGTGCATAACAGGTGATTTTTACACTGGTGCTGTGATTCAGTATATTCATTTCTATGGTTGTAATTCATTCTCAGATAGAGAAAGCCATTTGACTTTGATTATATTGTGCTTCTTTACTTCTTGCAGCTACAATGACTTGTTGCCTTGCATCAACTTGGCAGTGAGCAGAGAACCAGTGAAAAAAAGGATCATCTCTGAGGCATAGCAGCTGCTCCTAAACCAGACCTTGGTGACAGCTAATTTACTTCTTTTTGAATGTGACACACTGCTGCAAGGGAGTAACACCCCAAGTCTACCAGGCTCTATGCACACTAATGCTGAATAATTTCCAATATCATGGCTGGCTGAGAGAAAGTGACAGAGAGACCACGTGTTAAACTCGAGGGACAATGCCCTAAGCAAAGGCGGCCTTTCTTTTTCTCATCAAGGCTGTAAAACAAGCTTGAAAGAAGAAATGTATGTACCCTGATGTATTGCAGTAGTCATCATAAAGATAAATATATCAGTCTATAATCCATTTACAAGCCTAACAAAGAATGTAAACATAATTAATTGTGATGCATTTAAGCCTGTAGGAGATTGCGAGACATATGTGGGATAACTGTCTGATGCAGTGCATAACTCAGCTATTCATATATTAAGAGCAAAATATCAGACTTCGAAAGTCTGCCTAATTACAGTGTGCAGACAGAGATGATTTATCACCCAGACATCAGTGTACTTGGGGGATTTGGGCCATTGTGAGATACCCATAAGTTAACTAAATCGGCTAAGTCTAATGAACACACTCCAAAACTAATTAGAGGAAGATGTGGAACATCCCATTATGTCCCCCTGATAGCAGAGTGTGCAACACAGAGAACACAATGAGAACACAACACATTAAACACATGCTTATTTCAAACACGAGGACGAGCCACCACAATGCCTGTAGGATACAGCAACACCACTGCTGAACTTCACTAATTCCCTCGATTATTAAACTGGGTTCATTAAGTTCTAATAATGGCCAAAGGACCCTTGTGGGAGACCAGAGAGAGAATCTGGTGGAGGGAAATGAGAAAAAGACACATTTTGTGGAAATTTTCCGGAGGTGGCATGAAAACTGTGAAGCCATGGTGAAATTTTTAATTAACCTTGATGATAGCGGAGGAGTGTAACAAAAGAAAGGCTGTAGTTTGCCAAGAGAAACATCATTGCTCAGCTCAGCTTGGCCTTCAACGACCATGTTGTTTTTACTTCATAATACAGACTTAATCCATGTATCAGCGCCTAATTAATGCAGAATACAGAGAGAACAGGCAACGCCTCAAACTGATACAAGGGTAAGGAATTTGTGGGCAACATTATTGACTGTGAAAGTACCCACACAGAAACATCAGTTGACATTTATGGCTCTGAATTCCTCAGAATACGGCTGTATGCACCCCACAAAGCAATCTAGGGGTCCAGAATTGTATATCCTGTAAATATCCAATGAAGTGGCTTCACATTATTTCTCTTGCTGGCATACCAAGCAATAAGACTTCTCTTCTTGCAGTAATGGCTCCCCATTGACTTTGGCACAGGCATATATTTTGGCTGGATACAAAGAAGCATACTTAATAACACTGTTTTGTGTATGCTGCCAGGGTTAGACTGTGTGTTCCTGTGAGTTGTTAGTCACAGTATGAATAATACACATCAGGAGAAAGGAAACAGGATACAGCTTGGAGTTACATATTGTTCAGGTGATGTGAGATTTATCTTAATATGCAATTCACAAGTGCAGCAGTCAGGATGATTCATGATTGATTTTCTGTTATTGATATTCAAGGTGTACTTTGGTAAAAAGCAATGGCGGAATCAATTAAAAAAAATTACAGCCCTGAATGTTACAAATGCACATTTTTAAGTTGGACTGAAGAGCAGATTGTCAGAATATATTGTTTTATGTTTTATGTAATAATAAGCCAAGAGGTTGTACATTGCAAGACTGCCAAATTACATTATGGCATTTGATGTAAAGTACTCACCCATGCCAAGAACTGAAGGATATGCGGTATGTAACAGAAATGCAAAGACAGACTGCATGAAAGAGACAGACTGGAGGGATGAGAAAAACAAGGAAAAAATGGAGAGTAAAGAGCTGAGAGTAAAGCAGATGCTGCAGTTCTGGAGCAACCGGAGTGCCTTTGACAATCAGCAGAACCCTGACATTGCCAAGATCAAGGAAAGTGAAGAAAAATCATTGCAGCAGGAGGAACAGATATAAAGCAAGGAAGGGAGGGATAGTAGGAGGAGAGTGAGTTAACCCCCAGTGAGAATCCTGATGAAGGTGAGTAACAGAGCAAATCAAGTGCTTATCTGAACCGGTCTGTATCTGAACCCTCTCTAAACTCAACATCTTCTGTTTCGAGCGAGCAGTGAGACACAGCTGGAGTCCTCCACAGGTTGTTGCTTACAGCAACACAAAAATAGAATGTGCAGTACAGATCAGTGAAATCAGAACTTGCCATGGTGGACAGCTTGTTTTGCCTTGTGTGTGCATGTTTTGCAGGAACCTCAATAAAGATTTATAACTATAAAAACTATTAAAAATACATGTTTTAAAATTATTGAAAACATTAAAACCAGTGGTACTCAAAGGCTTTACATTATCTGGTCTTTAAGTGCAGTTATTCTTACTTCTTATATAAGAACTGTAGAAAACATAATGCAACAGACTAGAATTAAAATTACTTGAAATCCAATATTCACTCTCCTATTAGGTCAGTTTTGGTCTCTACTATCTCCTGAGAGAAGTACCTGGCTCTCTCTGTTTAACTAAGACTCACAGACACCACAACTGCACTAAGTGCAACTTGCACAACATTTACATACAATATTTTTGTTATCTACATCTTTATCAATGATAGTTAAACAGTTGTACATTTGTATTTTTATCCCCAACTTGTATATATTTTAAATTATTTGTTCTTATATTGTATCCTGTTATTTCATGAATATTCTGTATGTGTGCTGTGTGTCTGATATGTTGCTGCTGTAACACCAGAATTTCCCATTTGTTTTTGGGATTAATAACAATCCATCCATCCATCCATCTACAGTATCAAAACTAGTGTCTGTCTGCGATGTGGTGCTGAGCAGGTATAGGGGATTACCCGTGGATTGTTTCATGTTTTTCACAGTGAAGTTACAGCTAAACAATCAAATGGAAATCACTTATGAACCCCCTGTAAAGCCAGATTCCGGTGTTCATTCTCTGTAGACTCATCACTACAAGCAACACATTGTCACATTGTTTTCATGTTGGCAGTATTACTATAGGTTTGGCAAGGGTTAAGCTGCGCCTTAAAAAACGGTCCTTTGTTTGTGTTCTTCTGTGGTGTTGTAGTCAGGACGTAGTTAGGACTGGCGTTTATGTATTGGCTACAATATGTGTATGAGAATGTGTCTATGCTGTAGATTTGTATTGTTTTGTTTTTGTAATGGCTTGGCTTTAAGATGTTCTCTTTCCCTTAATGCCAAGTCATACAAGGTACAATAATACAGAGGACTTCAACTTTAAATTAATTTCTATTCTCATATTCTTCTTCTTCTGGCGGGACTTTGTTTCCTTGAGGCAAGACCTTTGCAGCTGCTGCACCTCCTTTACATAGACAGTATATTTACAGAGTGCATCTCCAAACAGTCATAGTTTGCTCCAATATATGTGTGTATTACAGTAGGAGCTGATTCACTGTGGATTTCATAGAAGTAGACAGAAAATAAAATCTAAGGACAAATGTAATAACCGGCGCAATGTTTTTTTATATGAATACATCAGGCATAGTGTGGTAGCACACAAAATGGATCATCTGCAATAACTGCTGCATATCCACAGAATGTGCCCCTGTATGAAAATACAAATTAGATGTAACACTATGCTATTAGAGTAAGGATACAAACTGGCAGTGAGCTGCGTATCTTATTCTGGTGTGTTTCCCTGATGGATTGGTTCTTTAATTAGGCCCTAGTTTGAAGTGTGCCAATATTTCCAGGCTTTTGATTTAACATTTTGACCCGGGAAACCCAACGAGCTTGTGAAATTCACTCCAGCACATGGTGCGTTAATTCTACAATCACATCGAATAATGCTAAAATTTCCGGGCTTTTGGAACACAATCACTGTGCTGGAGTTGTGATAATTAGTTAAATGGAGCTTCAGTTTGCCTCAGCAGTGCAGCCATGTATAATGATAAGTTGTTCTTTGCAGCAACACAAAGAGAGTGCTAGACTGTCCATTTAGTCCCACCATCATTCACACCTCTCCATCATGGCTGAATGAAGAAGCCTCAGGGCTTTAATGAAGGCCAGCAGGCTGTTAGAGAGTCTGCTAGTTGCTGTTGGTCCACCACCCTCAGTTGCTTCCTCCAATGACCCTGGACATAAGAACATGTCCACGTGTCCAGCCTGGAGGGTACAGTGACATATATACTTAGTAAATCATACCGACACAAGACCATTGATATCACTTACTGCTTAGCGGCGATACATCACTTAAAGGTCACAAGTAGAGATGGTTCTATCATTCCTTCTTAACGCCGACTCTATATTCTCTCTGAAGGTCATATAATCTCAGGCCGAAAAAAAGTTTATGATTGATGTTAAAAAAATATTTTAATCCAGCACCATTTCTGTTAAAAAAACAGCTGCTTTCATTTTATTTCTAATTTGTACTGACAGTGTGTTCCATTTTCCCACTAAGATACAAAAGCAAAATATTTCTCTACTTACTGTTCAGGAGACAAGTTAAAGGGATAGTTCCAAATTAAGAGAAATACACTTGTTTGCTTTCTTGCCAAGAAGTAGGTAGAAAGGTATCTTAACTTAGCATGAAGACTGGGAGGAGTGGGAAACAGCTAGCTCTGTCCAAACTTAACACAACCTCAATTGACAAACACCTCTATAACTCATTACATTTTATATCCAAAGAAGTGGACCAACAGATCCCGTTGTTCTGGACGGAGACCAGTGAAGAAAAATAGAAGCACTTTTCCGGTGATGACTAGGCGTTACTGCAAAGCAATCATTCCCAATCTTGCAGAGACGGAGAGCGTAGGTATATATGTTAGGGGATAACATAGGCATAGGCTAATTATTGCTAACTAACGTGCTAGTTAACATAGTTTACATTAATTAAAGCTAAACAGCTAATGGAAGCCCAAACTGTTTGCGTGCTTCTCCTGACAATACGGTGATTTGCGATGGCAAGTCGCTTGGTTATGACGCAATTGTTAGCCTATTTTTACAAAAAAATTTGGTGCGGGGCCATAACGAGAGTTACAAGGTAATGGAGCCTTTTATACATTGTCGTGTTTCTTTCGAAATAAACAATGGACAAATAGAGTCTTGACACGCTTCAGACGTAAAGTTAATTACTGTCAAAGTGGCGCCCAGATGAATGGCAGTCAACAGGATGCTAACTGCAGGTGATGGCTTCGTACTATTAAAATTGCGCCATTTGAGCTACGCTTAGAGAGGAGAGGCTTACCCCCCTTGGTTATATCTGGCTTAATATACAAAAAAGTAATATAAACTTAACATACAAAATTCTCCTTTCTTCTGATTTTCCTATCGTGACTGCTTTGAATCAACAACACTCATGACACATGACTCCTGTTTTATTTGTACCTGTCTAACCACCAACCATTATTTTTCACTGCAGGCTAATCATTTAGGATAACCTTGCTGATCCCTGGAGTCAGTAGTGTGATTGACGTAAGTTAATTTAGGTCAACTTGAGAGAAGTTTAACACATTATACACAACTCTCCACCATCTGGGAGCAGCCAACAGGGAGCGGCCAACTGTGCTTCCCTCCTTGCAGGTGTCCCTGGAGAGTGACCATTAGCAATGTAGCCACTTTCCAGGATAATGAGAAGTGAAAGATGGCCTTGTTTTGTTTTTTTTTATATTTAAAATAAGAGTAGATTTGATCAACAGAAGAAAAGAAAAAAAACATACGGTCGATGTAAAACTGCTGCAGCGAGGTAATGACCACGTGAGTCAGGGGGCAAGGTCTAATGTTTCAATCGACCCACAAGGTACAGATATACAGCCGATTACTGACCTTCCTCATGCCTCGCCAACTGCATCAGAGGAGGAAGCCCGCAGATAATGCGAGTAGACAGCTCAGACCTGTGCAGCCACAGCTCTTCATTTATAGATTCCACCGCCTGGGAACCTCTCTCCCGGCATTTTAGAAAGCCTCAAACTCTCACGTCCCAGTGGAATTAGCGAGTTGTGCAAAATGCTGCACAAATGTAGGGACAGACCATGTTGACTCCTGAAGTTGTGGGTATTTTGATGAGCATGGATATGTGGGAAAGAGCACACTTCTCCCCCCCACTTGTACATTTTCAAACCGCAGTACTTTTTGTTGTTGCCTGGTGAAATATTTCTAGCCTCCTGCACAAAACTATATCTGAGATAATATCTTTGAAATTGAGCGCTGTGAGCAGTGTTGCAATTACTCGCAAGAGTTCCTTGCACTTATAAGTCGAGTGGGAAGTGGACAGGGAGAGACGAAACAACAGAAATAATGAGCAAAAACAGGGTCACAATGCAGCTGCCACAGTTCAGAGTATCATTTGAAAAGTTCTGTAGCCAACACTGAATAGTCACTTTCAAACTACTGTACATGCAGTATCTCATTCGCTCAGAGCTCTTATAGCTAGATGAGATATATGAATATAGAATCTACTTTTTAATACTGTATCCAACTAATTATGAACCTATAGTTATCAACTACCCTTTTAAGAATACCAGGATTTGAAAAACACAAACTAATAATAGGTACGATCTTACTGTGAATAGATAGCACACATATGTGTCATCTCTTATTGTGGTTCTGAGATCAGGTGTTGTGTGGTTAGTGGTGCAAACACACATGTAGAGAATTTACTATTTGTGAACATCCAGCAACATATATCTGTCATACCTACTGTGGTAAAAGTTGCAAATTATGTTGATATTTTTGCACCCATGTATTTTTTCATCCTGTTTTACCAAAGCAAATGACAATTTGTGGGGAAAAAAAAAATTCTAACACTTTCAATGAAAATGTGTCTCTTTCTTACACGGCTGTCTCCGTGATTTCCTGTTTCACACGTAATTGCTTGCCAATGTAACTTGGCAAGCATGCCTGCAGTTACAGGAACCTTTATATGGAACAGAGTTTTAATTTTAAAATTCACACTCTCACACAAATGCTGTATGTATACACACGTACATACATCATATATACCACACAATGGCCCTCAATTATGAAACAACCTAAAAAAGGCATAGGCCGGGCGTACGCCAATTCCTATGCAAAGCTCGGCCATCTAACCCGATGCCCAGAGAGCAGTGTCCAGCACAGCCCCAGCTGGGGGCTATACAAAGGAGACAGGATATTACTCCTCGCTTTCAAAAGTTATAGTATTATGTTTGGCAATGATATTCAAAACAGGAAACATGACAATGCACAACATTTTTATTTATTCTTGAGGTTTTCTTTTGTCTTTTAAAGTGTCGTTAATGGCCACAAGTGAACAATTTCTTTCTGCCACTGACCGACATATTTCGGCTTGTTTTTCCAGCCTTTGTGAGACAGAACTAACTACGTGTTCGTTGAATCACTGAAGAAGGAGGCTTGAAGTCCAATGGAGAATTAACAAAAGATTAAATGAAACAGCATGATGAAGATGATATGACAAAGACAATAAGATACAAAACATAATAACACTGCAGATGACAGTGGACTTGATCCATATTTCTCCCTGATAAAGTCACATGAGATCAGTCCTGAAAATGTCTAAATCACACACATTTATTCACTAGAATGGAGGGTGGTTCCTCAAGTGAAAACTCTCCTTATTGGTCAAATGAGACCACACCCGGCCACAGGGTCCAAGTCAGTGTCACCTATTTTCAAACTACCTGAATACACAATCTGTGTTCCAATCAAGTCTGGCCCAGGAGGGGCGGCTCCCAAATGCTGGGACAGCAATTACCTTTCCTGTGGAAACAATGAGCTGCCTCATGTATGTTAAATGATAGATATGGCTTAATCAATTCTTTAGAGACAGAGAAAGAGAGGGGGAAGGTGAGAGGCAATAGGGCCGGTCTTGACCTCATCACAGAGACAAAGAATGAGAAATAGAATGCATATTTTCCTAACCTGGCTGCATCATACATAAACAGAAATACATTGTTTTCAAAACGTTGTTTTTAACTTTTTAAAACTTCTTAGCCGGATTACGTCTGGCCATGTCGTAAATAGGGGCGAGGCCTCAAACCAAGATACAGTGATATTTAAATTACAATTGTTTCCAGACGCTTCATTTATCAATGTACAACCATTCTTACGCACTGATTGGTGTGATATGGCGTTTCATGAAGCTTGTCGTAAAAGGATTTTTTGCGCTCACATCTGCACTGGTTTCTACGTTAGGTTGATAAATGAGGGCCACTGTGTCTAAAGAAAATATATTTCTTATAGAGCCCACACATAATCTTTAGTAAATTAGCTGTACTAACCCAGATAACCATGTTTTACTTCTACAGGTTCATCTTCTTCTTCCTCTATCTCATAAATGGTATCCATGGTCGCTTAGGTGTCACATTAATTGTCATCCCTTATACAGAGTACCACACACACAACTTGTAGGAAGAAGCAGCTCAATTTGTCATGCTGGTAGTTTCAGTTATGTAATGTTTAATTTACGCTAATCTCTTTATAGCACATGCAGTGTAAATACAGCACCAGGCAATGTTATGTTTGCTGTTCAAGTCACTTAAGATTTTCGTACAGAAATGTAGTCATGGGCTCAATTTCCTAAAGCCTGAATACCGAGCCAAGGAGGCAATGCAGATTAGTTTTCTCTCAGACAATTTAAATTATAGTATGCTGAAAGATTATTATTGGACT
>NC_045752.1:11282354-11303907 GCF_008692095.1 Etheostoma spectabile | reverse complement strand
TAATGCCAAAAATTCCCTGGTTCCCATGATCAAAGAGGCATAAAACAGCAGTAATAGCTAAAAAAGCACCAAAAGAACATCCAACCAAGACAGCTTGATATTCTGAATCTGGGCAGTCTCATGTCTATTCAATTTCAGTCCTTGGAGTAAGTCAAGAAAAAACATCAGTATCTCATAAACCTTTTTTAATTTGTATCTTGCCAAGTGGAAATCAAACTTTGTTACTGACAGTTTTCGGTGTGTCACAGTAAAATAGCTTGTCCACCTCTGACTCAATGTCAAGTGAGAAATAGGTCATTATGAAATGAATGAGAGATTAAAAAGGACCTGATTAAATCTCCATCCGAGCCATCACTCAACATAATGAGCACTTTAATAAAATATGGATATGCCAATAAAATATGCATAGTTCCAGCACTCCCCAGTGTTAAACTGACTCAAATTCAGTGTCCAGCATCTCTGGAGTCCCAATTCGTTTGTCACCAACCTTATACATCGGTTTAGTGGCTGCATCGGCCAATATCATGTGCTTGTATTCATTACCATGCTTAAATGTTCAGTTTATAATCCAGACAAATAGGAGAAAAAAAAGCAAAATCAACACATAATCTGTGGTGTAGCATGCTATGATTGGGGTTGTGATGTTTTCATTACATCCTGCAGATAGCCTCCGGTTCTCTTTTGATGTCAAAAACAAACAACTAAGACAATAACAGTGGCTTTGACAATTCCAGTCTGGAACTCATAAAATAACAAATACTGCATTTCGGATAAATTATAAATGCACAAGGCATCTATTATTCAGCTTAACATATGAAAGCCATGTCAATGTTGTCAAGTATCATCCATAGTCAGATCAGCTCATGGAGCAACATGACATCATGACTTTGCGTAAACATACAGTACATGCTGACTTTCTTAAGCCAAGTTGGGTTTTGTTCTGCACGCATTTTGAGCTTTCCGCGTGTATGTCCATGCTGTATACAGTGAATGTAAACATACACGCCACTTGCCGTGTTATCGCCAACTGCCGTGTTATTGCAAGAAGAAAGCAACGGGTTTGTAATTTCATACTACTCTCTACGGCGTAAATTCACACACTGTCCCAAGGTAATGTAAGTCAATGGAGGCCGAACAACATTGGATAAACACGCTAAAAAGTGAGTATGCGTCTTGATAACACGCCAATAATGGCATACGAATTGTCATGTCATACATATGCCATTTCATGAGATCAGTCTGCATGGAGAGGCTTTCATTTGGATAATGGACACGTTTTCATCATTCAGCAACTGTTTTACAGCCTGTTTCACTAAATCTTTATTCTCCTATGTTAGAGAGCATGGGAATATTGCTGTCATGAAATAAGAGAACATCAAGACCATGTTGGAAAAGTAATATGAGCTACTACTTTTCAGTAGGGTCACTTTATTGCAGCAGACAGCTGTCCAGGGATAGATGGCCAAACCAATATGGCAGAGTAGACTGTCATTTAAAGAGCCTTGGACCAGAGTGAGCAGTTACAGAAATTCATCTTTCTTCATCTCAGATCCTGATGATTACTCCTCTCCCAGGGGTTACACATGTGAGCATTGATTCTCTTTTAAGCCTGTCCAAGTAAACACATCCTGCAGAGCAGATGTGAGCGGCCATTGACACAGAAAACGATTGTGTGGCAGAGTATCATAGATTTTTGCCGTGATGTAATTATGTCCTGATTGGTCCTTCACTGTGGAAAGACTTGCATCTCTTATGTCCATTAGAGGCTTTTAAAAATGAGAGGCAGGATAGCATACACACACACACACACACGAGTAGTCTTCATGACCTTTTGACACCCACAGGAATCACAGGGACTCTTGTATTGTTTATTAGGCACAACATCAGCCACTGTGGCAGTGTGCACTGAAAAAAGCTTTTTAAATAAGGGCACAGCCAGCAGCCTGCCAAAGCTCAGATAATAAACCCACCTGAAATTACAGCTCAGAGAAAAACATTAAAGAGGAACATTAGAGAACATGTGGCTATTGATTCAAATAAGGAGAAGCAGAAGAGGAGATTTATGGTGCATACATAATGCAATTTCCTGAATTGAAATAATTAATTTTACAATTTTTGTTTCTGTAGAATATGGTTTTCAAACATATTACACTGCGGAGGAATGTGCAATCTACTACAATCATGTTTACTACTACGATCTTGTAATCAGCATTTTAGTTTTATTGTTCATAAAGTACCAACATGATTTTGGGGACCATCTTTATTTTCACAGCAGCTAAATGCACAAAGGCATTAGACTCGTAAATAAAAAAGTGTGCCAGCACTGCAATACATGGATGTAATAACCACCATGGGAACTAGCTGTGAACACAACACTGACATATAAAGTTGTCGTGGCTAATATGTTAGCTAACATCTGCCTACCATGCAACAGACAGAGCAGTATTAGCATTCATTTGGAGTCAGGTGTCTCCAATTAATAAATCCAAGTCGAAAATATCTGACTATTTAGCTGCTCTAATATGTTCACCGACTAGTCACTAACTGAATCTGCTGTTTGGTGCTTGACAGGTAGCATTAAGTGTTTTTTTTATTTTTTCTGCTGAAAACAGCTGCAGCACAAAATGACTACCAAAACAACTGTAAATAAGAATGATGGGTTTGTCACTGACTCTTTTTAACATTACACGTAGTAATATGATTAATTGTAATTATGAAAAATATTGACTGTAGGCGCATGGGGAAAATATTTATATAGTGGAATACAGTGATGAACCCTTCAGCAGGCTCTTGTGTATGGGTGCGAATCAGTGGTTTTGAGGTGCTCGGGAGTACCTGTGACAGGTGCAGACTCCAGGTAACTGACATGATGGAAAGAGACAAGGCAATGAGTCACCCCAGCCCTCAGCGAGATCCCTTGCTTAACCTGCAGCAGCTCGTATACAATTAACTATTTATAACCCTTCCCAAGCAGTCCCACAACCACAGACCGAAGGGGAAATCTGACATTGTCTGTGCTCTGTTTTGCTCAGAAGCATACTGAAGACATAATGCTAAATCCTCTGCTGTTTAATAGATGCCTTAATAGGTTAAATGGAAAATCTTAAAGCAGAGAGCTCTACCATATGCAAGCTGGTCCCATGACACATCAGGGATGGCAGATCTGGCAGGGTTGGGCACATTTAATTGTTAATTCTTCTTTTTGGACTAATGGGATAGACTGCGAGTAAAACCATATCCCTGCGAGTCGTACAGCAGACTGTCATGCCTGGCTGACGCATCACTTGGTACACCTGCACACACTCACCACAGGATTAACGTGTGTTCATTACCACTAATAATGTTTGAAATGGTAATCCTCTGAGGTATTATTTCTTTAAAAGCAATCCCCTTAATGAGGGACACAGTGCCAAATCAATAATACAAACAATGTACACAGCTTTTTTTTTTTTTTTTACACAGCTACGACTTCTGGCACAGCATCCCTACATTAGAGGGAATCCATCATATTAATGATCCCGAGGCCACTTCATTATTCACAGAGAGCAGCTCGGCTGTCCAAATAAATTATCATTGGTGTTCCATTAATGGAAGTTTTCAAATCTTGCCACGGAGGATGCCATTAATCTGCACATAGCGTTACTCTAGAGTGGAACGATCTGTGAAGATGAGAAGCTCCCCACTGTCCTCGCCCATGTTCCTACTGTGGAAGAAAATCCAGTTGGGATTGACGTTAACTACTGCAGCTCCAGATGGGCTCGTCTCCAGAGTTGTACACTTTGCATTTTCTACGCACTGCTAAAGAGATATATTTATAGGTGAAGGGTAGAGCTACAAAGTGGTACTTCTGTCTGAATCAGGGGATGACAAACTCTGACCTCTCCCCTCCTGATGGAGCACTTCCAGCTAATTCGACACATATTGCATTTGTGTGTTAGATAATTGCAAAGCCAAAAAACCTCTGCCGGCCCCTCGGTGCTCCGCCACACATCCATTCCCCCTGCACTGGCACACAGACGTGGGCCAACTTCCAGACACATACTGTTAATATTCTGATTGGACATTTGTAGAAGAACCTTGAAAAGTCACATACTGTGCACTTTTCTAACACTTTAATGAAATTGCTTCTCATAATGTTGGCATTCACCAACTATTATGTTTTTCATTATGACATCCTACTGTAGGAGTCAAACTCATTTTCATTTTCTCTGGATGTAAGAGGGCAATAAATCCATGTCCTTTAATGCTATACAGAGCTTTAGACCTTAACAAATAACTAAGGTGAAGTTCTGAAATTTGGCTCTCTGAATTTAATTCTGAGGGAGCCTGATAGCAAACAAACTGTCCAGTTTATATCCAGTGCCTTGAAGGCGTTCAGCTGGATCTGTTAATTATTTCCTCACCTACCTACTATCTTACTAATCACCAACTCAAATGTACATACTCTCTCTGCCCATAACAAGACATGACGCTGTCATCCACTTCCTGGCCAGCTCATTGTACCCTGAGTCAGGTGGAGAATACGAGGCAGTATTGAGCTGTAGCTTTTGTGAGTTTTCAATTTCAGACTTGCAGCATGCCTTCAGGTCTGAAAGGAGCTCCAGCCTCTGTTGCTGCCAACATCTTCCCATGTGCTGAACCTCCTCCTGCTCTTGCACCTGAACCTAGCACTGCAGGGATTGAAGCCCCACTGATTTCTGCAAACTGACCTCTTTGGCCAAATGGATGCAACACCTGATGTCTGCGAACACCAGCAGCAGAAAAATATCAACTAATAAGAATTGGTTGACAACTTTTAATATGAAAAGAATGAAACAAATATGGTTTAAATTGTGCTGTATACAAACAAATGTGTCTAAACTACACTGCAAATGTGAATTTCCAAGTATTCAGACCGATTTAATTGTGTATTCTTTGCTCTTTTTCATCAGTCCCATGGGTTGTTTCAGTGGTCAGAGGTGCTCTATTGGTATATGCTTCGTTAAAGTGTTTAATCAAACAGGAAATAATGCACAGGAGGGCCATGCGGGAAAAGCTGCTTAAATCTCCACTTTCCTTGCCTTAAAAGCCGGCTAGGCCAGATCAAATTAAGTGGTTTGATACTTTCTCTGCCAATCGGCTTAGGGTGATTAATTCCCAAAAGTATTTAAATGATTAAAGCTGGTTAATGGGCCTCAGGAAAGTTCATGGTGTCAAGCATTGGCTGCGATATCAAACAGTGGTGGAGGAAAGTACAATAAGTAAAAAGTATGTAAAAACATGTTCTGCTTTAGTGTTGCTCTTTGTTAATCAACAGCACATGAATACCTGCAGCACTAATCATCTTTTGTTTCTTGAAATAACAAGACTCTGAGGAGAAAATGCTTGACAAATTGTGCATCTGCTATGTAGTGACACAGTGCCTAAATATAGAGTGAAAAAATGGAGCAGCAGAAAGGAGCACAGTGAGGACCATAAATATTCACAGTCCATCTACAGAAGGCTAGCAGAAGCCTGGTCCAAGGATATATCCTCTCTTTTCACTAATTATCCTTAATGTGTCACCACTGAGTTATACTGGTTTAACCCATATACTGAAACTTTTTTTAGATTTGGATGTTTTGCAGATGTTCCTGTGCCATTTTGACACAGATCTTCATTGGAAAATGTTACTCTGTAACCTGCTGTGAAGGCTGAAGGAGAGAGGAAGAATGAATAATAATGGATAAACAGTTAGAGATTGTGGCCCCCTCCTCACCCCCTCTTCTAATATACTCAGCTCCTGAGGGAGAGGTATCCATCACGAAGATGGTCGGGCTGTTATGCCACGTTTCCTTGTGCATGTGAACACAAGGTGACTCTGGGAGAGAAGCAGCTCATGTATGCCCAGTCTTATAAATGCAGCTCCATGTGTCCCCCATAAAGTGTCCATCAGCACCTTAATGCATCTCCCTGTGAAAGTGACAGAGCCTGGGCTTGCACATTATTAACTCCAGACATTTTTATGAGCCTGTGGAACAGAGTACTCCTTCTGAATAAGATATGTGTCCAGTGTTCAGTGGCTATATATCAGTCTTTTAGTTTTTGGCATAGCATTACGGCCTCTGATAAGCACAGTTTTTAGTGTTTAGTCTAAACCACAGACAATGTCCCTGAAAATACTGTAGTTATGTCATTATTATCCTCCAGCGAGATCAAAATAAATAAGGCTTATAGTTTTGCTGTTTGGAATCTATTATGTCACCAATTTGCTTGCATGGAAAATACATCCATATTAATGTTATGTAAACAGTGTTTACAATGATAAATTGTGGCATGGAATCATAAGCAGCTTAGCAGAGTGGGGTTAAAGGCACAACCAAATTGGCAGGCTCATGATAAATGCATGGGATTTGTCTAAAATATTAATCAAATATAAATGTGCAATGAATTTAATGTTTGCTTACTCCTGAGCTATGTTTAGAAACACATTCAGAGCCATGCACACTGCAGGGACCATGGACATGGAAATTAAGGTAAATTGGCACATAAAGAATAGAAGCAGAATTATTTGAAGAAAGGGAATCTTAAAATGCATGTAGCAGAGTGCTTTATTAAAATGTTCTTTGAAGATTTCGTGTTATGTGTTTTCTACATTTAGTGGGCGTTCTCAGTGGGGAAGAATAACACTTAAACAGATTACAATTAGGTTTTGCAAGTACTACAAGCAATGCAATTACTACAGGACACTAATTTAATGAGTCTGCAAAGTGGGAATGCTGGCTCATGTGATCTAAAATATATTTCAGTGGCTATCAACCTGTTTCTAAACGGCACCTTTGGGGGGGCTGTGCAGCCAGCACATGAGACACTGAGCTGGAGGAAGACGCCCAGGCAAGGCAAGTAGAGTTTGACATTTCAAATCCTTGGTCGCTATTAGAGTTTACAGCGCGCCTCACACAGCCAATGGGTTGGCTGGAGCTGCTGCCGGAGTTGTTTTGGAGCCTGAGCTCAGCGTGATACGGTGCGTAAAATCGCAGCAGCGGTGCCATGGCAGCAGAGCTCAGCGAGCAAAGTCCATTGTCACACACACGGGATAACTTCCTTTTAAAAGGCGGTCATATGTTGCGCTACGATGGCAGTTTCCCAAAACTGATGATGTGAAGCAGAAACGTGGGTCCGTCCGTCTTCCTCGACTCAGTTGCGCGGAGAAACGATGCTGAGCAAAGCTGCGGGAGGATTTTCCATTACAGGTAAGATGATTTTCGGAGGTGTTTAGCTTCTAGTGTAGTAAAAAATATACTTCGCCTATTACTTCAAAGTAGATCTTTTTATAATACAAAAGAGCAAAAACAGTCTAGAAATATGAAGATTTCCGTCATGATCAGCTATAAAATATTAAAGTATATAAAATATGTTTTTTGCAATTTTATGAGTGGGTAGAGAAGGTGTGATTTCATCAAAATAATGAAAATTATGTGTGGGTGTCTTTGTAAGAGAAATTCATATAGATAACTGGTTACACTGTAAAAAAAAACAGAGGAAAGAGAAGAAAGAGTATGATCATTAATAATTGTGGAGTCTAAGGACACACTCACATGTGCTAAGTGCACATCTTCATAGAGAGAGATAAATTATTAGTGGATGTGGTTTTTGTTGTCTAATGTAGTGTGTAATGGAATTCCCGGTTATCTGGAGAGTGGCTCACCTCAGAATCATTTGAGAATGGAAACCGCGGGGCACAGTGTTAAAGACACTGAGTCTTGGGTGTGTGGGCTCAGATTCAGCCACTGGCCCACATTATTCACCCACTGAAACCTATAGGGACTCATGATCCGGATATGATCTTATTCTCAGGGTCACGAGGCCAAAGGTCTGCTGCACATCTATATGTCTTCACTGCGGGCCAGGGTGTCATTGCATATGTAGAAAATGAAAACAAATACAATATCAGCATGATAAGATTTCTTATTTATAGTTTTTTGTTGAGACTGTGTCAGAGGCTTTGACATCACTCTTGAGGATGATGTTGTTGCTCTAGAAGGCATTTCATTTTTGGGTGTTAATGTTATTTTGCACAGCCCAGGTGGTTTGTGTCCAGGTCTGTGCAAGTCAATCGCCTCCCAAACCTCATAAATCAAGCCCTGCCATACCTCTTTTTTCCTAATGTGTGGAAAACCACAACAATTTCTTGTGTATTACCGCCCAGTGGCTCATTTCTCACTAAAGCACTTTCAACAGAAGAAACATGAAATGACTCTGATTTGCTACTCTCTACTAATTCCAAAATATGACGCAGTTGCCTCTGTGACTTTTTCTGATTTCATCATAACACAAAAGATTAATTTGATGGATGAGGTCTTTGTTGGCCATAGGGGACTGAACCATTGTAACTACTTAGTCAAATCTGGACATGCTCACACTGCCTCTAATGGCGGACGTGTTGCCCTAGTGACGGGCTGTCCTGACAGTTTTACTGTGCTGTTGTTGTTTTTACACAAACCACTCGTTTTTACCTTATCTTCCACTCATTTGAAAACATTCAGGATTACAGAGAGGCCATTTCACAGACAAAGTAATCAGTATGCGGTGCAAAATAGCAGAGCCCTGCACACTTCCCCCATTTTCAATATAGGCAGCTGTGATATAGGAAGACACGTTTTTATGAATCTGAGGGTGTGAGATGCAACAGTTGAACATACAGCAGATGGTGATTTTATGGCCCAGACTGGTGAGAGCTTGTGAGAGGAATGCTGATTGCCAAGCAAGATGAAATATTTCCTGCACTGAATTCATGTCCTAGATTATAACATTACTATAAACCCAATGTTGGATCTGAGCTACTGGATGGATTAACTGCCTTTTCCCAAGAATCTACCATCATTTAAACAAACTGCTTGTCATTTATTGCTTTTAAAGTTTGTATTAATCACATTTAATTGCAACTGTACTTATTTCCAGCTACCAGACTGCCAAATCCTTTTTGGACTTCATCCTCTGAGCCACTAGACATTTGAACTTGCCAGCATGGAAAGCCTCAGTGAACTCCAGAACCCTTTGCTAGACAAAACCAACAGACAAAAGGTGCACAACGATTACCAGGGTTACCAGGTTGACTACTCGAGTCAGCCCTACCAGGACAGCCTGATTGGCTACTACTACACTGGGACTGGGACTAATGGCAAGCATAAGACTCAACAGTTCCTGGACGCCACATCCCTTCATCTGGCTGTGGAGGCTTTCTACAGGCCCAACTTTATGCTGTACAAGGACAACGTGAGCCTTCACAGCAAGGACTCCAAGAGCGAGAGCTTTGAGACAACTTTCACAGAGAGTAAGGACACTGTGTTGGATGGAGCTTCCACAGAAAACCCTCTGGACAGCGTACAAGGAGAGAAGGATGCAAAGATTCAGACGGTGTCCTATGATGTGGAAGAGGAGCAGGGTCCCGAGTATGAGGTCAGAGGTCACGCCAAAAAAACGAATATGTTTTCTGTATATATGGCAGTCTCCAGTGCTTTAGTGGCTTTTTATTTAGGGATGTAGGTGCCTGATATACTGGGTCCCTACTGTAGCCTGATACATGATTATACAAGTTTCTCACTCTTGCTAAGAGCACATTGATACAAGTAAGGGCCATTTGGCAGTGTTTGACAGAGTTATTAGAATATTGAGTTGCTATATGAAATTAAAGGCGTTAAAAGACTTACTCGTAACAGTCAGGGCCATCTTTCAGCAGAAAGTTAGTCATGTGATGCTTATTATTTCATTTACCATTCTAATAGACTGCCAGTGTGATTCATGCTTATTTCTCTTCTCTAAATGGTCAATTTGCTGGAGTCTTTCATATCTAATGCAGGGTAATTACATTCTAAGAAAATCATCTCAAGTTTATCTATCCAGGCTATTGTTCTTTTAGGACTATAACTACACTCTCTGAAGAACAGCGTGACAACAAAAGAGAAAAGTCTTTTTCAGAAGTGGTCAAATCTAATTTCATCCAGGGACATTTGTGAAGTACCCAGGGCTCTGAGCTGGCAGAGGAAGAAGTATAGCACCCTAACTGGGTTGATGATCGGGCCAGCTCTTGTCACTTGGAGGCCTGGCAGATAGATAGAAACACAGTAGCGAATGCCATTAATGCCATAAGTAATGCGGTGCTGTGAGGGTATTAAGCGGGACTCTGCTGATGCATGGCTGTTGGAGCAGGTGAGGCTGGAGCCAAAGTTATTCCATGTCAATTCAAAAGAGCAAATTAATCTGATGAACAGTTCTCAGATGAAAGTTGGGTTTCCAGCCAGAATATGAGACGTTTTGCTCAGCACCTGCGTTTCTTTACTTCCCCTTCCTGCCTGTCTGTAATGTGTGTGCGCTTCTGTGCTAAGACTGATGCATTTTGTGAATCATGAAAAACAGACACAAACAGCGCCAGACGTGTGTTGATGCAAAGAAATCAAATTAAACTTTTAGAGGACTTTCACAGCTCACTCAATTTCTGCTGCAGTTTTCCATCATAATACAACCAGTTTTTGTCAGTATCAGTGGCAGGCCATGTATTTTACACCCAGGCCTTCAGTACTATCCTACAACAATTAAACCACCTTTGAATAACCTCACCATGACACTAAGGCATTATAGTGATTTAATGCAAGGCACAACACCTAGAGTAGAATACACTATTGCAGAGACCTGATACACTGTAACTGAAGCCATCACTTTCACGCAGCATAATATATAGGCCTAGTCCAAATGAATGTAGGTAATAACCAAAGAAACAAAGACAAACCCATGACAACTGGTCACATTTATTCATATGACAACCAGAAAGTGATCAACAACACAAATTAAACAATTAGGAATCAACAGGCTTTCCCACAAATTCCAGCCAAGCTGCTGGGGCTCAACTACAAATGCCACCACGCACACACAAGGGCACAGCGGCCCCTGCCCCTGCTTAAATCTCTAACACCAGCAGCAAAAATCTAAAGCAAGCTGTAAAAATCCATTAAACTTACCAAAGCTGCACGTCATTTGAAAAAAAACTACATCCCCTTGCTTGCTTTTATTAACTTTACATCTAAAAACTAATACTAACTGGTCCGAAAAATGCCGACGTAGGTGGCTGGGTCAGCTAGAAGGCTCTGGTCTGTCAAAGAATACATCCAGCAGGGCAAACTTAAAGTGTGATTGGCAAAATAAATATGACAATCGACAGCATCGTCCCTATTCACTTAAACAGCAGGGGGATTCACTCGGAATTCTGAAGGACTCAGAGTAGATTTTTTTTGTCCCAGAGACAGCTCAGGGTGACCTCTGATTACATAAACCCGTGGGAGAGAGCAGCAATGAAATCACGGTAATAGACTCGTGGGAACGTACTTTGTAAAATACATATAAAATAAATGAATTTATATATTAATTCATTTATTTTATATGTATGTAAAATAATATATATAAATAATTGTCTGAAGGCCCACCCCTGGTCAGCATGTGTTTTTTCCAGCAACAAAAAAACAGGTATTGTAACTTCACAATAGTAATTCTACAACTGTTTTCTATCAGCAGAAGACAAATGTGTGTGACAGAGAAAAACAAATTGCAGGTAACAATGTAACAAGATCGCGTGGGTGATGCCACAAGTAACAGGGTGCAGGGGTCTGCGTGTGCCCTGCTGTGGAGTCGACTGTCCCCTTCAGACTCTAACCAGGCCTCAGAGAGCACTGTGACAGTGTTGTTGAAGGCACTGTGCCTCTGCAGAGCCACATCAGCTGTACTGGCATGAGACCAGACTGGGAGTGTGTCCCCAGCAGGCCAGACTCAATGTCAGGCAGGATGTCAGTAGGTCTGAATGCACCAGTCACTCAGAACTGTTATCAGGTCTTGCTATAAAAAAAGTAAAAAGAGATTACTGCTGTTTGTACCCACCGGTTTATTCATGTGATGTCAAATTATGTGGTTATGACCAGCTGCTCTTTTGATGGATCACGGCCAGCTGTCCAGGTGGACAGTGTTCATAAAGCAGATAACAGGGAGCTTTATATAATCTTCTCTTGGCAAAAGGTAGCTGTTGGAACCTGTTTGGATAGTATATAGCACTTCCTCCACTTCCCTATAACATCTAAATACAGTTTCGACACAGAAGTAATGATTAGATCCTGCGGTTTGGTCAATGTAGATCAGCATTCTCAGAAGCTAAGAAATGTGCACAAGCTTAAAAATGTGGTCTTAAGCACACATATAGTATAGTTCCTTTCTTCTTTGCCTGCCTCCCTGACTGTTCTTTAATTACCTCTAAAAATGGCTGGTTCAGTTCCTGCCTTACATATTGATTTTTATTTTGTGCCTTCCTTTTACCCACTTTAATTGATTCCCGCAGGCAGCAAGACTAACAAATGAAACCTGCTCCTTATGGAGGCTATTTATTTAGACAAACATCCACTCCGTCCCTGGGACAGCTGACAGAAGTAAGGTAACGTCCTCTTAAAAGGTCACCCATGCAGTCAGATCGCCATCCTCGCTGCAGGCGCAATGTGCCGATGTGGTCTGAGTGGCGTTCAAATCTATTATCGTTAACCCACGCTGCCCTTGTGGCCCTGAGTTAGAGTTTGGAGGCACAGTAAAGGAGCCTGTTGTAAGATGCCGGGTATATTGAAGAGAGATGGTGGAGGTCTCTCATGCTGTAGAAGCAATTGAGCACATAAATTACACTGTCTTCTTGCTGTTTACCCTGTCACCTCGCAATGATGGAACAATCCGTTAATCCTGTGTTATCTGTAAGGCTGCTCACGGGTGTTGACAGAGGCACCAAATCCTTTATGGCTGGCTGAGCACATCCTGTCCTGGGTGGCGGTGGTGGTACAAGGGCAGATACACTAACCTTTTGGGGGGCGGGCTTGTCTACATGCAGTCATGTAAAAAAGCGCATCATCATCATCCTCTCCTTTTCTTACATTTAACTATCCTTCATCAACCCGCTGTCTTCCAGAGTGACAGCTCCAGTGACAGTGAGAGCGAGGACAACTTCATCGTGCTGCCCCCCCGGGATTACCTGGGCTTAGCCATCTTCTCCATGCTTTGCTGCTTCTGGCCCTTGGGCATCGTTGCCTTTTACTACTCTCACAAGGTAAAGGAGACTGGAGACCTAAAGCCTGTCATTAAGTCTGATTACACTGCATTCCATTTAAGGTCAGCAAGCACAAGCACTCAGACAAGTGCTACTGTAGCCAATTTTCCACCCTGTGACCCTCCTTGCAGTTATTTCAGATGATTTACTATGTAAATTCAGCAGGTTTGGACCACTTGTCAGTGAGTCCA
This sequence comes from Etheostoma spectabile, assembly GCF_008692095.1. Lineage (NCBI taxonomy): Eukaryota > Metazoa > Chordata > Actinopteri > Perciformes > Percidae > Etheostoma > Etheostoma spectabile. The sequence goes on along the minus strand of NC_045752.1, from coordinate 11,290,635 downwards.
CTTTAGGAAACCATTAACATTGAGGTTTTAGTCCACAGTATGTTCTGTGTGAGGATGTGCACTGTGATAACATTATTTTAAGTTGTTGCATCCATCCTATAGCTGAGACCTTGGTCTAATGTCAGTATCTTTCTGGTCCGAAAAGATTAGGCTCACGTCCAGCAACCTCAAGTAAAGCACAGCATATCTTAATGGTTTTGCAAAATCTTCCTCAATAATTACAGAGACAATACCGTAGCAAAAAAAATAATGTGTCAGAAGAAAAAATAAAGGCCAGGCTCATTTCTTTGATGGAAAACCAAAACACCCGAACAACACATTTGTCACTGTCAGAGGCATAATGACCTAATTGCCATGGTAACTAATGGCTACCCAAGAGCATTTCTTGTTTTCTCTCCTTTAACTGTGGCTTAACACCTACTCATATACTCGGTGCTGATGAGTAACACACCAGCTCATTTCATTCTCTGCTTTGTTTTGTCAGACAGGCAAGGCCATCGCTAAGGGAGACTTCTCCAGAGCAGGAATGAGCTCCAGAAGAGCTTTATTCCTGGCTGCTCTTTCCATCACCATTGGAACAGGCATGTATGTGGGGGTGGTTGTGGCCCTCATCGCCTACCTGTCCAAGCCTGGACACGTATAGCACTGGGACCGGTTTGCTTGGGGGGGGGGGGGGGGGGGGGGGGGGGGGGGGGGGGGGGGGGCCTGTGCTATATGAAGAGAAAAGACTAAATCAGAAAGACAGAGAGAAAAGAAGAAGGAAAAAAACAAGATGTGTGGATGGAGTATTACTTGAACTGGCAGGACTGCATATTGATCCAGACTGAATCTTTTTTTCTGGGAAACAAAACTCCAAGGCATTTCACCACCACAAAAGGAAGAAAAGACAGTGCTGGGAAGAATGTCTACTCTTCCACAACGACTGTGCTGTACTAATATGTTAGAAAAAAAAAACAGTGAAGTAAAGAACTACCTACATTTTAATCACATTAGTCATTTACAGCAGTTTTATTTTACCTTCAAAGTAGACGTTTTCTCTGCCAATACAATTGCAGATTGTGTATTGTCACTTTGTATACAGGTTTCTGGGAAAAATGGACCCTTTAGAAAGAGAACTAAATTGTACACAAAGCTGCTGAGCAGTGGTCAAGAGGGTTATGTGTTTATTGTGTACTGTTAATCTAGTCAATAAATACATTTGGCATGAATAATAAAACATCCTCTGCCAAGTCTCTCATCTTCTTATTCATTGTCTCTTTGAGCATCCACCTTTATACTAATAACATCCAGTTTATTACACAGTAGGCCTAAGACTGGAACATGATGGCTAAGGTCGATGACAGGGTAATTGAGCTCAACTTAAAGGCTGGCGGGGTACATCACCATACAACAAAGGTTGTGAACAAGTGAACACAACATGGATTGTGTGGTTAGAGAAGCCTGTCAGAGCGTATTGTCGACCACAGAGCGTTATATTGGCAATTTGCTAGTGCCGGCACAAGCCTCCGCTGTAACTGGGATGGCTCTTCATCGTCTTTTGGCATCACTCACTGTCTAGCCTTGATGCGCCTTTACCTGCCAAAGTGGCTGTGAGTGTCAGGAACAATGCCTGCTCTCTAAAGGCAGGATGTCAGAACAAATTGAGAGCATAACTTTCTTCCCATCCAGGACTTGGAAGGACCCTGATGCAAGTCCCTTTTCTCTTGCCCCACCTGCCATCCAATCAGAACATTGGCCTCCAGAGCCAGCCTAAACCACTCATTGCCCTTCAGGTCTAACTTGCAGACAGCATTGGTCACATACTGAGCTCAAGAAGCAGAGAAGCAAATACAAACTACACCTATTATACACCTTATCAATCATGGCAAGGTAAACAAGTTTTACAGGAAAGCTTGCCTGACCTCCCATATTTTTCTGCTTAGTCTTAGCAACTTCTCTTCATGCAAGTCTCTAATGCATGAAATGTGGCTAGATAGGGAAGACGGGGGCGAAAGTGCCGCTCTCATCAATGGTAGCTGTATGGGGTGCTGAAGTGGGCTCACTCTGTGAGCGAGGGCAGCGCTGCATGTGTTTTCTCTCCCTCAATAGATAGGGAGCTTCACCCACGCCTGCTCGCTCACAGCATCCATAGCTCAGACTACCAGAAGCAAACTGAGTTTATTAGTCATCCACCCCCACATGAATAAAAACTTTCCAAGAGGCAGCAGCAGGTTGAATTTAAATTAGTGCAAAGATTTAATTTGTGTTAGTGCACTTTTAGTGTGGGTATTAAGGTATGGCACACAGGTCTTTGTTTTAAAATTAAGAGTAGTTCACACTGTTTCTAAATATAATCCTTGTATCCAAAATTAACCAAAAGTCTGTCTTTGTTGAGTTTGACAAAGTCATACCCTGACCTGTCACATTTAGCAAAAGACAAAAAAAGAAAAGGAATGGGTCTTGCACACAGAACTAAAGTGAGAAACATATTTCTAGAAGAAAAAACAATGATGAATGAGCTAAAACAAAATGGAAAGAAACTGAAAGGGAGTGGAAAGACAAAAAGACATTAGCACTGGGTGCTACATTAATAAGGAGCATGATGCTCTTGACTGTTCGTGCGACTGAAAGCCATTTTCAGATTCCTATCGCTGCTTTGATAAAATACCTGTCACCACTCTCTGCTCGTGGACAACAGACGCACAAACAGTATCTTCAGTTTGTGCCATGCCTCTTTAAAAGAGGATTTTGCCTATTTGAAGTGATGTCAACAATTACTGTAAAAAAACAAACAAAAAAAGCTTGGAATATAGACATTGTATTATTTAGTTTTGCTGACATTTAGAAGAAGAGAAATCCTGGAAAACTATCAAAGAACCCCCCTGTGAAATGATAGAAACATCAAGTGTAACAGTGGAAAATAAGACTCAGCAGACACATTTTCAACTCAGCACCCAAAAACACAATGGGAGGATGTGAATGAGGAGTATAAAAACTGTGTCCTGATTTGTAAAGCTATTGGGGAAATGTTAAAGTGGAAAACCTCTTGGCTCTGTATTGTGCGACAGATCTTAAATCAGAACCACATAGTTTATTTGGTAGATCACAGACACTTGCATGCTGTTTGAAGTTTATCCAGAAATAATTTTTCATGAAGGCAGATACATTTAATGTATATTTGATTATTCCAGGGACACTTTCTGGGTCAATGGTAGCATCAATGACGTCACTGGGAACGGATGGAACTAAACTCATGTTAAGCGCCCTCTGAGATTTCAACAGTTTACATGCAGATATGAATAGCAAACAGAGCAGCAAACTAAAACACACTTTTCCCAGTTCAGTACAGACTTTAGGGAAAGTCCTGGGAGCGAAGACAAGGGCTTTGAGATTTGTGATAAATCTCAGTGCTCCATAGTAGACAGTTTTCACAACATGTAAAAGGCATTGTAAGGATGCATGGGTGAATACAACAACACAGTCCAGCACAGACATAAAGTTAGCAGCAACAAGTCTACTTTTGGTCTCAAAAGAAAAGCAAAACACAAATGTAACTTTATTTTTTTCACCAGTTGCTGAATTTGCGGCTTAAATGAGAGAGAATCAATTATTTTTTCCAAGATTGAGATACACACTCAATCTCAGAGCCCTACCACATGGTAATATAAGGAAGGTTCAAAACATAGGTTCGGTTTATTCACCATATGAATATGTTTTAAATCACACAGGGTATGTATGTACAGTAAAAAAAAATCAAGTTGTATCTGACAAAGAGCTGGGTTTGAGCAGTGTATCACATCGGCATAAAAGTGGAAATTTGAAATTTGACAGTAGACAGTGTTGAGTACTGTTGTAAGGTTAACACTGCCAGGTTTAAATATTTAAAAAGGGTTAGCCTAACTGTGAAAAATATATATTAAAAAAAAAGTAATCAAAAATTAAATGTAATAAGTTAGATTACTTTAAAAGTAATTGAAATAGTTACACTAATATTACCTTTTTAATAGTGTAACTTGTAATCAATAACCTATTACATTTTCAAAGTAGCCTTCCTAACAATGACCAACAAACAGTTTATTCTGACAAGAACATGATCTTAGAAAAGTGGATAAAAAAGGCTGCACAATGTTGCTTGTTGTCGAACAATGAAACCATTTACTACTTGTAGGGCTGCTGTTGTGTTGTGCTGTTTTTTCCCAAAACCTGATCTAAAATAAATCTGTTGTTCACTCACAAGGGATGTAATAGTGCTAACTCAGCATTTCAACACACCAGGAGTTTCAGACAGTGGTATACCATGGCCAGAGCTAGATGCTTTTCACTGCAGTTAGTGTGTTGTTTTTATTTTAAGCACATTGATTTAATGAACTGGTGACTTTCCTCTCACAAAGTAGGCATGTACAGAAAATGGATGGATTTTACAAGTTGATAGAAGGGCTTGTGGCTTGAAAAGCCTTCTTAATAATTATGTAAAAATGCCTCTTAAATTATAATAAAACGCCTCTTTAACAAAAAACCTGCGGGTGTTAGGCAAGCAAAAAACCTTGCATGAACAGCACTAAGATCTGCCCTGATGCAAATTACAGTTTAATAAAAAGGTGTTCTTTAATATTTCACTCAAGCTAGGTTTCAGAATGCTCAAAATCACCATGAAGCAAACAAGCAAAAGATAACAAAGAAGTCTCAAATGAGCCTATAAACCAGAGTTTCTGGCAAACAATATCTGCTAAAATGAGGTCTGAATTAAGTCAAGGAAGGATTGGAATATCCTGAATGTGCAATTTCTCACCTCTCTTAAGCCCTAAAGAAAGGGCGTTGTCATACCCTGATAGGCCAAGAGGGGAAATACTTTAAATGCTACAAGCTGCTCTCAATTCGTATTTGTAGGAGCCAGTCCCCACACCCTGCACAACAGGTGATCTGAATAATCCTCCAATCAACTCAGCTAAAACAAATTGGGGGAAGAGGAAATTACAGTAAGTAGCAAAGAATAAGGGACTGCTACAGTCTAAAAACTTGACAATGTATTTTTTATTATTTTACTAACACTGGAGGAAAATACATACATACATCAAGGAGGCTATTAATTGAGTAATCCTTTATAGCAGAGCAACATGAACAAGTTTGGGGTTTTTAGGTCCCCACACTACCTATTGGTGTGTGGACCTACACCAATGAACAAAGGGATGGATTGTGTACCATGTAGATCTAATAAAAGCAACATTCTCAACAGGAATCACATAATTATTCACTACTAATTATACTGTTCATCTGATGTCTTAAAAACAAAACAACATGTTTTCCAGCTGTTATTTATCTGCATCCCTTCAATAATACTCTTAAAGGATTCAGTCTTAGAACTCTTAGCTTTACTGGTTCCCATATATTATTTATTATTTATTTTTGACTTGTACTTTACTTTCAATGTATGCTACTTTCATGTACGTCACTATCAGAGGTAAATAATGTAGGTTTTACTCCATTACATCTATTTGACATTTACCAACATTTTTGACTTGTGATCTCTTGCCCCTTAAGTCTATGTATTGATGGCTGTGTCACTAATAACCGATTTCAACAATTCCTCCAAAGCATACAATGATGTAGGTAAGTGTTCCTACCGTCTAATATGACCCAAGGGAGCGTTTTCCGTCCGCTTATCTACCGGGCGCCCAGGAAGTGCGCCTGGCTTTGAAGAAAATTGAACTTTACCGCTGGCCACCAGAGGGATTCTGCCTTCGTGCTCAGCCTCTAGGAGGGTTTCGCCTTCGCTAATGGTTTCCAGAGGGTTTTCGTCTTCGCCGCAGACCTCCAGTGAGTCTTTGCGGCCCTGTGTGTTCTCCTGAGGGACTCAGCCATCACCATCCTGCTCGGCTGCCAGGAGGGTTCTGTCCTCGCTGCCGGCCTCCTGAGAGACTTCGTGGTCTTGTCCGCCCTCCAAAGACTTTTCGGCGTTGTGCTCCTGAGAGTCTTTGACCTCCTGCTCTGCCTACGGAGCGGTTCAGTCCTCGCCGCCGGCGCCCGGAGAGATTCCCCCCTCCCTTGTGACTTTTTGTTGTTCTCTCGTTTTCTGTCTTGTCTTGTTTTACTTCCTGTCTTTTAGTTTTCCCTTGTGATTGTCTGATGTCTTTCACCTGTTCACCAGCCTTGTGTCACCTGTTCCCTACGATCCCTTGTATTTAGTCTCTGTGCTTTCTGTGTCTGTTGTTGGTGGATTGTGATTCGTCATTCCTCGTCTGTCTTTTGGGAAGAGTTCCGTCTTGTGTTTTTGTGCTCCTAGATTTTTTGCCCATTCCTTCCGTGTTCCTGTTTTTCTGGATTTACTCACCTGCTCCACTTACATGTTTGTAAGTCGCTTTGTGTTCTCATTAAATTATTTCAAACTACTGGACCCTCCTTGTCTTCCTGCACTTGGGTCCTAGCCTTCAACCCTGACATACATTAAGAATCTAATAATGCAGAATTCATTTCTAATTATTACATTATTTTACTTGCGTAAAGTTCTACCATGCTAGCTTTAACAGGAAAAATCCATGCGCAGAAAATAAAGATATCCTTAGTGCAACTCTGATGTCAACATTTCTCTTGCTCTCTCTCTCTCTCGCTCACTCTCAGACTCTCTGAGCTAAGCTCATCTTTGAAGCATTTCACACATACATGCTTATCTGCCCTAACACCTTTGTCGCACAGCAATATGCCTCTCTCTGTGGCGCCGGCATTTGCCAGAACTCTGGACTGATAAGGACCTCACAGCCTCATATGCTGGCTTTGCTTATCACTCTTGAGCAACAAGGGAGCACTGTCTAGCTGTTCATGTTTCTCTTCTCTAGATAAGTATAAACTGGACTTCTTTTTTGCTCTGAGCATTCCTCAAAACTGCCGTCTTGTGCCAGCAAAGCCTCTAACACAGCTCTCAGATAAGACTCAGGGAGATGTGATGGTTTTTAATTGCAACCGGAGTACCTGACACTTCCCGGGGAGGGGTGATGTCAGTTTCTGAGAAATAAATTAGATATGAAGCAGACTAACACAGTTTACAACCACTCAGATGACTGTAGTTGAAACTGCCCACAGATGGCCAGCTGAAACTATCGAGCAGTGAAAGCTTGAGGGCAGCTGCGGTGGACGGCTACTGGTGTTGTACCACACATCATAAATCTTTCTTGGACAAGCAGCCAAGTCCAACTCAAGAGATAACCGATATCCATTACTCAACTAGGCATCAGCAACACAGAGGAGTCTTTTTCTATAAAGTTGAGCTGAGACAGTAAGGTTATCCGAGGACACATAACTCCCACCATAACTATTTTAGAATGTTTTTTCTGTTACATGTTTATGTTGTGAGGCAACAGATTATAGCACTATGTCCAAGACAAATTTTCCCTCAGGGACAATAAAGTGTATTCCATTCTATTTAACAAGTGTAATCATGCTTACCCCTGTAACACTGGTGCAAACAAAGACTTCAGGTTCATTCTTTTTGGGGGGGAAACAAAAGTCACACCTATGTTCTAGTTACTCCACTCAATTCACCAACTATCGTCCTATATTTGTTTTTTCCTGCTTTTCTAAAGTTCTTGAAAAAATAGTTTATTCAGAATGAAAAAAAAAAACATATAGATGGGAGCAACGTACTGTGCAGGCACCAATATGAAAAAATCTCTCTTGGCATATTTTTAGACTTGTCAAGAGCCTTAGACACAGTCAATCATAACATCCTTAAACATTACTTTCATGGGGTTGTTTTAAAAGGGTTGGATCATTATTTGAAAAACAGAACAGTATGTATTCATAAACAGGCAAAACTCAAAAAAGAGCCAAGCTACTGGGGGGTACCTCAAGGTTCACCACTTGGACCTCTCCTGTTTTTGATTTACATCTTAGATCTGTAATAATGCATTGCTGTCCACAGAGATTCATGCTTACGGTACAAGTCACTCTAAGGACATTCATCTCCCATTTTGTTGAACATCCTTTACAATACATTAAAATACAGAGGAGCATCGTTTGGAACAGTCTCCCAGCATCATTACAATCAACAATATTCAAAAAAACATTTGAAAGGTTATTAATCAACAATTAAAAAAAAATATATATATTTATATATATATATATATATATACACACACACACACACACACACACACACACACAATATACTTTTAAAAAATATACTCCACTCCATGGCTTGCTTCTCATATACAGGAGCACTTTCAGTGCAAGACTTATCCCCCCAAAATGCACCACAGACCACCACAAGAAGTAATTTCCGCCTGTGGCCATCAAACTTTCTAACTCCTCC
>NC_045752.1:11278842-11282344 GCF_008692095.1 Etheostoma spectabile | reverse complement strand
AGTGTCTGACACACAGACACTTAGTGAGTTTGAAACTCTTAGTGAGTTTGAAATTGGACAATATTATCTGTTTTGTGCAATAACACTGGCTTAACATTTGTGCAATACTCTACTATGTAACTATGTAAATACTGTACATAACCACATTCCTTATATTTCTTTATTTATATTTCTACTCTGATATTTATGTACTCTTGCAACTGGTGTGGCTAAAGTGCCAGGGCTGAATTTTTGTCCCAGTCCGCCCCTGCAGTAGAGTTTTCCTTCCTCATAAAAATAAACGCATGTAAAACGTTGCCGTTTGGTGCTTGGGTAGGTTTAGGCAACAAAACTACAGGAGATAATTTTAGAAAAGGATCGTGGTTTGGGTTAGGTTAAAATCAATACACAACATTACTTCACGTTTGGGTACACATGTATCTAAAATCTCTGTTTACTTTTATTTCAAATGGAAACTTTGCCTTTTTAGTACCACAAGTTTACAGACACGTCTCTGCTGATTGGGTATCACCTGTGACACAGCCAATAAACAACAGACACACGTGGCCCTGGTTAAAAGTCCTGTGTTTGTTTGACCCACCACTTCAACTTGCCCCTTTGTCATTGTACTTCCTGCTTTGCAACAGCAGACTGTAATCAGCTCCTTAATCAAAAGATTTGTGGAGCTAAATTAGCATTATCAATACGCAAATAAAGCGCCAATATCCTTCACAAACTCTAAATACTGAGAAGTACTGAGATTATGATCTTACCCAGTGAAGGGTAAAAGAGAGTTGATTGGCTCCGTGTGATCAAAGCCTTTGGAGAGCTTTGGGGAAACCTAGGAAGATGAAATCAGCCCCCAGCCAGGACAGATCATTTAGCCACAGTATCAATCCCATCTTCATTAACCCACAGCAGACAGCCTCATCATTGAGAGCGCCAGAGGAGGGACAAGAGATGAGAATATTGATCAAGATGTCTGCTCAAAAGCTTGTAACATAACCATTTTTCCCAGCCTGACAGATTTGAATCAATGTCCAGATGTACTTGTTTCAGCACCTGGAGTTTCATATATTGACTGTATTAAAGAAAAGATGTGATTGTGAACTTGTAATGTAATTCACCTGTACACCAAATCACAAAGGGTTTTGATTTTGAATGAAGCTCAAGACTGTCCCCGTGTGGATAGAATGTTGCACTACAGGCAGGCGGTAAGATAAATGCCAGTCAATTTTATAATTGATTCAAAAATTGTGTGTGTGTGTGTGTGTGTGTGTGTGTGTGTGTGTGTGTGTGTGTGTGTGTGTGTGTGTGTGTGGGTGTGTGTGTGTGTGTGTGGTGTGTTGTTGTGTGGTGTGTGGGTTGGTGTGTGGTGTGGGGTGTGCGCGCCGCGCGCGTATTAATGTGTTTTTATATATATTGAGGTATATAGTTTATAGAGTTTAGAAAACAAGAAATCATGACAAAACATTACAGCATAAGGTCTCTAAAATTATTCCAGAGCTTTCAACACAAAGACGTAATGATTAACTGCTGTTTTCATGGTCAAAGAGTAACTGTCAAGCTAAAAACAGATAACTTGTTTTGGGTAAATTCCCAAATCTAAAACATCTTCAATAATATCAAAAAATCAAGTAAAGCGCATTTCCTTTTTTTACCAGACAACTCAGATGTATAAAGGAATTTGAACTACTTTATATACAGTTCATGATGACAGGTGGATTTTTGTTTTATGGGGGTCCAAAACAGTAAACATAGTGTATACATAATATATATTATATAATATAAATATACACACACACACACACACACACATACATCACATACACTGTATATAGTACTGGTAGTAGTAAAGGGCAAAAAATGGGGAACATCTACAAAGCTTGGCCATCTCCACTTGCTGAGGAAGATTTGTGAGATACAATCAAAAGCTCCTAAACAGAATGAACATAGTTTTGTAGATATAGATTCATTTTCTCCCATAACCCAGCAATGTGGGTAATGGGTATGGGTAAGAGATGCATTGGAAGACAAAAATTCTTATGAGTAATAGAAGTTGATCACAAATTAATTTTCAAAGAGACGCATTGGAAGACAAATATGATGCAAAAATAATTTCTAAAAACCTGTAAACTTTAATTTGATTTCATTTCTAACAACAACCAGCTCTAAATTATTCTGAAACATACTTGGATTTTTGTTGTACTGGTAAATCTATGCAGCAGAGGGCAGAACAACACCATATTTCAACACGCTTTAGTTTAACCATATCTTATGTTTGATGTCAACTCAACACGCAACTGGAGCCAAGAGTCTTCCCAAAATGATCTGCATGCACTTAATCTCACTAATGAAATCATATTGCTCGCAACCGTTATCAAAAAAGAAATTGAATGTTAATGTTGCATTAGTCGAAATCTTTCTATAAACCTCCCTCTGATCTCACTTTGCATGGATTGAGATGCTCTTATGATGGTCTTCCAATAAGCAGACTGCCCATCACAAGGGATACTGTGAATAACCTCCTCATATCTAATGTAAACAGCTTGATCTTCAGCAAATCTGATCTATTATAACCTCCTATTCCACTCTCAGAGGATTAAATAGCTTTGCACTTTAGAGGAATAATCCTCACTCTTTATGTCTTGGCCTCAATAACTGAATTGGGTTCAGAGTATGTGGAGGTGAAGGCTCGGCGGTCTATTACAAATCATTTCAGTAACTCAGCCTTAAATGGTTATTGGGTTTCAAGAGAATTCCACCTAAAAAGAGGATGAGCAACAAAGGTTTGTTGCTTAAAATGTGAAAATTATTCTCCTGATATTTAAGAAGAAACCAAAATGGTCTAACTTGTTTGAGGTTAAAGACACTTATGGAAATACTGCTGCTTTAAAATCCTTCACAAGTTATCAATTTTAAGTTTTGGGGGGATTTGGCGAGGGCCAAAAAAGTCAGATGAGATTGAGTCCATAGTTATGATAGCTGCTCTAGGCTGGGCGTTAAGCTAATAGATACTAATGTCAACATGGCAATGCTAACATGCCGATATTTAGCTGCTAAATATCATTATGAACATCAGGTTAAATCCTTAATTGTCATGTTGACCATGTTAGTTTAGACCGTTAGCATGCTCGTATAGGCTAAATAACACTAAAAATTGAAACATTTCAAACTGAAATGTTGACCTGATGATGGCACCATATGAAAAGTCAGGGATCCGTTCTAAAGAGGAAAATGACTACAGCAATTAAACCACCTTTGAATAACCTCACCATGACACAAGGGCATCATTTTGTGGAATAAAGTGATTTCAACGTCTAAAGAGTATCAATACACCCTTATAGAGACATACATACATTATTCTTTTTACTTATTCGTATTATTATTTCATGTATATTGTATGTATGTATATTTTTCCTAGTATTTCATTTATATTTATATTTTTGTACTTTGTGACTGATTTTGCTGCTGTAACACAGGAATTTCCCATTTTTCTTGGTATCAATAAACATCTATCTAT
>NC_045752.1:11258340-11278832 GCF_008692095.1 Etheostoma spectabile | reverse complement strand
ATCTATCTATACACAGTGACCGACGCAGGGTGGATGCTGTTACACATACAGTGATGCTCATAAGTTCATGAATCCGTGCTAAAATTTGTCTTTTTAGTCAACTTTGGCATGGGTTTATAAACTTATAAGCACCACTGTTTAGTAAGATCAAAAATGTAATCATCAAAGAAACAAAAACAAACCCACAAAGCAATCAAAAACTATTCAGCGCTCAACAGGCTTCCCCACAAATTCCAGCCAAGCTGCTGGGGCTCAACCATAGACTGTATATACATATTGATAATATAAAATAAAAATAATATACAGCCTATGGGCTCAACACACATGCCACCACGCACACACAAGGGCACAGCGGCCACTCAAATCTCACCAGCAGCAACTAGGCTAGCTTAGCTAAAGCAAGCAGTTATATCTTGAAAATCATTTTACTAAAATGCAGAGAAATCCATTAAACTTACCAAAAGTTGCTTCTCGTTTGAGGAAAAAGTACACCGTTCTTTTATTAACTTCACATCTAAAACTAGAAACAAACTTGGACTACCGTCACTGCTACGGCTATGTTATGCTAGCTAGTTTTTCTTCTCGGCCACCGTACTTCTCTGCGTGACATATCATAGACAGTTAAAGAAAGTGACATACACTGATACTAACGGGTCCGAAAAATGCCGACGTAGGTGGCTGGGCCAGCTAGAAGCATAGCGGTCTATGGCTAGAAGTCTGTCAAAGAATACGCCCAACAGGGCAAACTTGAAGTTTGATTGGCTAAAGAATATGACAATCAACAACATTGTCCCTATTTGCCCTACTGACTTAGAAAATGGAAATGACAGGTCTTAGTTAGCTGCCGAATCGTGAAAAAAGCAAGCAATGACATAAAGCAGTGATATCCAGTTCAAGACAATGCGTGTTAAGTTAACTTTTGCTGAAAATACTGAATCTTCGTCAGCTCAGGGAGACTGCTCTGTAGTTGAGATTAAGTTTTGACTGAAGTGAGTTGATGGACTAGGATGCGTGGTTACTAGTCCATCCGTGCATCTTTTCAGTTTTTAATGTAAAAAAAAAGAAAAGAAAAAAAAAAAATCCTGAATTTTTTTGGCATGAGGTTTCCACCACAAACACACCCTTTAAATCTCAAGCATACATCTCTTCACTTCTGATTTATGTGGTTGAGCGTTTTCATAAATGAAAATACACCTGACATAGGCTAGGTTCATTCTATCAACATTTTACTCTGACACACTCCAGTCCATCTTCTTGACATCATTCATTATTGTGTGTATACTCATCTCTATCAACAATGTAATTAGCAACTTTTTCCCCAACCGGTAACATTATGGTTCCAATCTGAGGGCCATTCAGTGCTGAGACATGCAGCAGCATACTGATAATAGTCATCCCTTGCCCTTTAAAATTACTCTGTTAAATTGGAGTAGAACTCAATTGTTCAACTCATTAGGAAGCCCAATTGGCTAACTGAGAATGAAGTGTAAAAAGGGATATGGATTATGGCTAATGCAGACACATAGATGTGTTGTAAAGATGAGTTCAAGTGACCTGAATCAAAAGGTTTATGGGGGAAATAAAGATTTCCGAGAAATAATGCTGTTAGACTTTTGTTAAGTATTTAGATAAGAGGATAAAACAGCTTGAGAGCAGGCTGATAATAGCATCTATTAAAGTGATTTAAGGTCCTACTTGGTGCTTTCACTCTCTTTCCTCTCCCAAAAGCACTGGCCCCCTGGTTTAATCTCAAATTGAAGGCTCTCAACTGCGACAGATTATAGGGGCTAACCCGAGCATGAAGCCGTCGACTGTGTCCTAATGAGCCCAGCCAGCAGAGCATCAAGTGACAACAAGTCACTACGACTACTGCTACTCCAACAACGAGGGCCACTTTGTGCCATTTAAGAGTTTCAGTAATGCCTTCACAGCTGACATTTGTTTGAAATGAATGCAGAATAAATAGACACCAAAAAGCCACATTTAATAAAAGGCAAGTTCTATTTTATGCTTTGTATTTTGAGTTATACATATTTTGAAATGAAAACAACAACAAACGTTTTTTAAGACAACAAGAAAACATATGTCAAAGTGTGCCTTTAGTGAGAGAGATTAATATATCAAGTACAGCGCGATATAGGACAAGAACTACTTAATGTTGGTGGGATGTTCTTATTTGAAATGTCACCATTTAGTAACCGTACAAGCAACATAAAAATGAATGCAAAGAATTAAATGTACTTGACCGAACTGTTATATTGGATACAATTTGAGTCATCTAGCTCTATATATAACTGTGGGGTATTTACACCAATATTAACACTTTACTCTCGGTCAAATCTTCCTTACTATGTACACGCAGCAACAGCAACTGTGGGTTTGGAAGTAAATCAGAAAAAGTGCATTTTGCATCTTCTGTGCAGCAGCGCACCGGTGATGGTCAGATGAGTTTTCTTCTTAAAGAAGTCCAGATACAGGCCAGTTTAAGAGAAGTCACTGTGGGATGGAAACCTGCAGGCCAGTGAGTCATGTTGGGTAAGTACAGCCAGCCCACTGCAGTCACTCATGAGAATAGCAGTCCACAGGAACGTGATAGACTCTACGGAGTTTTCTCCTCCTCTGCTGGACTCAGAGGATCACCGGCTTTCTCCTTGGCCGCCTGTCTCTCCAGTTTGTCCTCCAGCAGTCTGTCATGAGAAACCGTCCCCAGCACTTTGGCACTGTGCTCCTGTGCCTTGGCCCTGAGTGCAGCAATGCTGTTCTCTCGCAGTTCCTCTTTAGAAATGGTGGACTTGCCCTCTGACCTCTGCTCCTCTGCTTCAGCTTCTTCCACCCTCTGAGAGCTCGGCTTCTGGGGCGCATCGCACTGTCCTGTTGCTGGGGGGACCGCTGCCTCCGTGGACTTTTTGTGCATCCCTGCAAAGAGTTGCGGGTATTCAGATTTAGAATAGCGTCTGTTGATTGGTAAGCCATCTTGGACTGAAAATAGCAAACAAAATAGTTCCGGTTTAGAATATAATGTTGGAATGAATGATGATACGTGACCAGCGTAGAGGATGAGAATTTTTTTTGTAATGCAAAGTCTACACCATGTTCTCTATATTTAGGACATTTCTTTGCTTTAGGGTCAGGCTTAGCTAAACAGAGCCTCTACCATCAGATCCTTCACACTGTCAGTCCGCCACACCAATGTTGTTATGATAACGCATTAATGACTTTCAAATAGAAAGTGCTGTACTGTTAATATTGAATTATGTGGTAAATACACTCTCCACACCTATAAAACAACCATTAAGTGTTGACACAATGAGGCAATGATGCTGAATTTTTGAGGGACACATAAGACATCAGCCTCACCGAGCAGCCAGGGGGCGCAGGACTCCATGATGCCATCCTTGGCGGACTTGAGGATGGACTCTGGCAGGGGGATGGAATGCCTCACCATGGCTCCATACAGCCCATACTCAGCCATCACAGTGCTCCGGCCCCAGCATTTCTCCCTCTTTCTCCACTTGGCTCTGCGGTTCTGAAACCATACCTGTGACAGGAAGACAAAACACCCAGTTATTAGTCACTACCAGCATCTTCACCTTCATCTCCAAATAAGACAAATAAGTCCAGTTTTTGCCAGTGAGGAAGATATGTGTTGGATCAGAGGATAACAGGTTACTTTGACTACAAACACATTTACACTCTTAAGAGGTGCACTTTTTACGTTTGTTTTTTTAATCTGCATTTTTTAGTATGATATATTAGTTTGGAAATTGCTAAAATGGAACAACATGAGATTAGTGGGTTTATTAGTTTAAGGATTGCAAACAATCCAACTATCTATCTATCTATCTATCTATCTATCTATCTATCTATCTATCTATCTATCTTTCTATCTACCATCCATCTTATATCATGTTCAAGATGCAACTGGTACCACTTTTTACTAAGGCACCCTAAAGAGGTTTTGCCTGCAATGATTAATAAACAATTTACCAATGCTTTATTCATCAGTTATAAGTTTGTAGGTTGTGAAATCCACGTGGCTGCTGTTTCTATTTGGAATTTGATCATTTTACTCTACAGCCCATTTTCTTTATTGATGACTTAATACATTTCATAACTGCAGACATGATGGCCTATTAGAAAGTGTAAACTCCAGTATGTATTAATGCATTATGAACATTTATTGCTGCATTCTTAGAAAAGATCATCAAATGAGATTTTTCACAACCTGGCAACCCAAAAGCTGTTATAAATGGCTTTTAAATGACCTGTAAAGCTTTGGTAAATTATTTAACCATCACTAAAGCCAATTTAATGTGGTACTCAACTATTTATTGCTTGTGTATGAAAAAGCAGTTATTTTAAAAAGCACCTATGTGATTTAAAGTAACTTAAGATAACAAGTGCACCGTTTGGATTGAATCCATTGATTTCCCACAACCTGCTGGCTACAGGTGTGAAGGATCTGTGCCTCCTGTCAGAGCTGATCTCCAGCTACCTGTTGCCGCATCATAGATGGTTTGACACATCATGACACTTCACTTGGCCACAGCCAACAACTGCTTAAAGCTCTGCAGGCTATCTGTTAGCTCAGAGAGAGGCCAAACTGATAGCACAACACAGGATTGTTAAACACTCGGCTTAGCGAGGGGATAGATATGAAATTGAAAACGATCAAACCGTTTTCATGCTTTTTTTTTTTCTCCTGGTAATTCTGATGATAACCCTTATTTCATACAAGATACTGTTTATGAGAAATTGCTTCTTTGCCCCTCAAAAGAAGCCAGTGTGGAAGCTGCGAGGAGCAGTGACCCAGGGGCACGCCGAGGCTGATTGAAAAATAAGTTAATTTCAGGCCCAATCGATGGCGGGCAGGCGGGCAAATATCACGGGAAATTAAACAACCGGGACTCGGGGGAGCAGCGCTATTGACCCGTGCTAATAAATTCAATGTAGTTATTTCATTTGAACTCCCTGCGTCTCTCCAGCCTCTGCAGCCTGCCTCCTGAGCTCGACTGATTTAACTAATTACACTCAATGAGCAAATTGGGTGTTAATTTTATTTAGGGTAGGAGCAGGAGCTGGGCTCATTTATTTATTTCCTTTTTTTTATTTTTTTATTTATTGGCCGCTGTAGTCTACTGTTGCAACCCGTAATGAGAATGAGATTAAAAGGCGCCCCGGCAGATGGATGGTCCAGGTCACACTGCAATCTTCTTCCGCCTTGATGGCTTGATTAGGTCGTTAGTGGCTCCTTCTCCAAGAACAAATTGTTTCACATCCAACTGCGCCTGATGAGAGATTATCTATCCTGGCGAGAAGTCCTGGAGGAGAGCGGTCTCTGTTCAGACAGGATGGGGCATCGCTGATCAGTTTTCGGGGGCTCACATAGCCCGTCTCCCCTAAAACATGAGAGCAGCTTGGGAGGCAGCTGCGGCCTGTGGGCTACTCCAATATTACAGGAGGCGATTTAGCACTGATGGGAAAGGGAACGATCACAGGTGAATATTCATAAGACAACAATATTTGCCTTAGAATCGTTACACACATCAATTAGAAAAGAATAAATTCTGTTTTGAAGACACTGTTAGGCTACTATTACGAGAATGGTCTATGATGCGTGCTCTGCAATGTGCAGTGTCAGTCTGAAGAAATATCATTCTATCGAAGATTTTAAATAGCCTACGAAGAAATCAGCAATGGGCCTGTAAGATGCTTTAATTATCACATGAGTGCCTTTACTTGGCTTGGATTAGCCAGGCATTCTTTGCACAGGCCTATTTTTTTTTTTTTTTTTGCAGAGAGCATCTCAAAGATCAAATTGCTTCTATTTCTTTAAAAATAATCATTTTACGGACCTATTTTTGAGTATTTTTATGTTAGCCTACTATTTAGCCAAAAAATAAATTAAAACGGCCAGCATGTGTTTTTTTTTTTTTTTTTTCAAATGTAGCACTTAAGCTCAAAAATAGCTGAAATAGTGTTTTGTTGAAACCTTGACGAATTAAGACTTTCAGATTTGAAATAGCCTAGCCTCTAGCTTCATTCCTAAGTTAAAGGGAACCATGAGACTAAAGGTTGTATCCAGGCTAATAATATGATTGACATAATGAAAATGGACTCAAACTGGTAAAACACACAAAAAACGTCAATGTAAAAAAGGAAAATAAATTGGCAGGATGGTCCACGTTCAAACATCGACTTTCACAAGACTTTCGATTGAATAATGCCGAATGAATACTATTCTACCATGTACAGTAACACAGCGTGGTGTTACCTGTATCCTGTCTTCAGGGAGCTCGGTTTTCATGGCCAACATCTCTCGGGCATAAACATCCGGGTAGTGCGCTTCATTGAAGGCCTTTTCCAGCTCCTCCAACTGGTATGAGGTGAATATGGTTCTGTGGAAACGGAGGGGGTTGAAGGGGGGGGGGTTTGGGCATTTTAAATATGTAGACATTTTGGACATTTTTGGACATATTGTGTCCTGCGGATATTAAACTAAAGGGTAAACCAATCGGATTTGAATAAAGGCGGAAATAAAAACGCAAAAGGTAAAACAACATTGAGCACATTTCTATAAATAACAGCCAATTCCAATAAACGTATATTATGGATGTAAAAAAATAAATGAAGCATATCAAACAGGACAAGCTTTACATGCTATGTGGATGTTAGCGATGACAGAAAATAAAAATCTGGGGCCAATTTGTTTAAAATATTATCAGTTTGACTGGTTCATTATCTGTTTTAATAAGGCTATAATAACAACTGGAAAAAAAAAACAATTAGCATTGCACATTGATTTGGTCAATGATTACTCGTTACTTTATTTTACTGTGGGACGGGACGGGACGTCGTGCGAATTTCTACGAATTTATCATTTCTCAACAATAACAATATGAGCCATATTATTAACCAGAAATCAACTAACCGGTGGCGCCTTTTCTTGCGTTTCTTGCTCTGATTTACTGATGACTTTGAGAGTTTTCGTTCATTTGAAGATAAATCATCTGATTCTGGATTTAAAAACAGAAGAAAGCATTAAAGTTAATAACATGAAGGGCGTTTTGGAATAAATGCAAACTGGTCACACTGACACAACACGGATATTTGTATTAAGACATTAGCCTTTATTTTATTATTTAATTTAAAAAACAGACATAATACTTATATTCGAATGATATCCTAATAATAATAATAATAATAATAAATAATAATAATATCAGGCCTGTCATAATTATACAACGTTAAAAAAAAAGTGCTACATGCACAGTAGCCCAGGTTAGACTTTTGCAAGCACTGTGTAGCAGTGGGATCAGTATTTGGTGTGAATAGGCCTGGTTATGAAGTGGTTTTCGATCACCTGAGCTGGCAGACTGGCTGGTGTCCAGCGGCCCTGCGGACCTGCTGTGGGGCTGCAGGTGAACATCTTTTGCGTCCGACAGCACAGTCTCCAAAAACGCCGGTTGTCTGTAAAACGCCGGAATTCCACCGGGGCTGATTAATCCCATCCCGACACCCATGCCCACGCCAGCGGGTCCCAGAAAGGACCTGGCGGTGATCAGGTGCGCCCCGGGCGGCAGCGAGTTCAGCTGGCTCCTCGGGGCCGCGGACGGCTCCTTATTCAGCCCCAGTATCTCCTGGATGCCAAAACCGGTGCACCTGGGCGGCGGATGGGTCGCGCTGCTCTTCGGCTGGTGGCTGTTACTCCCTCCATTTGCACCCAGAGAGGTTTTCTCCGATATATTCAAACTTTCCGTCAGCACAGCGCCTTGTTTCCCCGTCATGTCGTCTTCGGTTGCTACTTGAAAAGGCCTCTTTGTTATTACACCGTCTTACAGGACGGTCCCCTGTGCATGATCCTCTGTATCACACATAAGAGTCCTTTAGAAAATGGTCCTTTTATCCAACAGGTCCATCCCAACAAGAGGCAGGACCCAGCAGCCAATCAGCTGCAAGGATTCAGGATTCCTGTGGATCACGGATGCATTATCCGCCCTCTCGAATTCATATCTGCATTTTCCTCAGGACTATATGGATAAACGAGGAGGGAATTTAGACTGCAGAAAGAAAGGAGGGGACGAAATAATTGTCTCCAAAGCAGAAAAAGGGGCGAAATGCAGAGAAAGATAGACACCTCTAGAATTACAGAGACATGACAAAATAACACTATGGGCTACATCAGGATAGACTCACTGCAGATACAGCCTACCATTGCTCATGCTATTTTTCGCTAGGAAGTCAGGCCTAATTAAATCGTCTATTTCCCAACTCTAAACCTTTGAAATGCTGCAAAATTACCTCAATCTCCTAAAAGAAATCAGTATTGCCTTTCGCTGAATGGTTTACACACAAACACACGCACAGAGCCAGCTATGATCTCTCTTCTCAACCACTGGCTCACACGAATGGATAATTGATCTCCAGATGCTATGGGAAAATCGTACCACGCAAATCAAAGGCCATCTCAAAAACGACAGCTGGACGATATGGACCCATGGGCGCTGCACGGTCTTGCGCTGCGCTAATCCCACAGCAGCAGCCCAGACTACAGAGCAGATTAAATCACAGGAACATTTCCCCGGAGGAGAGGGAGAATTATACAGAATATGGGTCACTAGTGTAAGGCTATTAAATAATTACCTGACCTCTTATTCATTATTATCTTATGCATACTATTTTTTATTTTTATTACAACTCATCGGAACATTATACTGAATAATGGTTATTACGGCTAGTAGGACAGTCATGTAGGCCTAAAACATATCTTTAAGGAAATTATGGCAGACATGTGGTGTCAGGAAATTGATAAAATATGCTGTTTTTTTTATAGTATTGAGGCTATTAGTAGATTTTTTGTTAATTTGCATTTTTTGTTAACGCCAGTCTCTTCATCTTGTTTTGTGACTTAATTGCAGAAAAAGAGAATCATATTGTTATTGTGGGTCATGTGGTTATTTAATAACCCTATTTATTCTAACAATATTAAAGACACAGACCAACCACATGCTTTATTCTTGGTGTTTCAGTGTCAATCAGGTAAAAAGAGTGTTCAGGGTTAAAAGAGAGATCTGACTTTATAAAGTTAATTTTACATATTCGTGCCAAAATTAAAACTCATGGAATGACATGGATAAATGTTGTTTTCCTATTATGGTATAATTTAAGTGTTACATTACATTGGCATGACTTATTTTGCAAATCAATTAGAACTAAAAATTAGGACATTGTGGCTTCTAAATAGATTTATTTTGCACACATGGCTTGCATGGGCATCATCAAAGTAATAATGCAAAATAATGGAATATATATATATATCAAGCTTAAGAATAAATAAAGACACATGCTTATCATGTCAATTACGGAGCAAATCATGACAATGCTGAGGAACTGGGCCATATGCCATAACCTGATACGTTATAAGTCACAGTAATAATGACCAATTTGACAAAATGTTCAGCAATTTTTTATGTTTATGTTTCAATTTGGGTTCTAATCTGCACCATGAAATTACTAACTTCTTCTCTGGGGACTACCAACGTTAAACTTCACAACCGCACTCCTGCTCTCCCTCTGACAGATCAGATAGAGACTCAGCCAAAGGCGGGAGTCTGGCACAACCACCTCCGATTGGCCAAAACTACGTTTCTGTTAACCCTTTCCTTGACTGGGTTAGAGGTGCATAGCACACAGGTCATTAAACCTGTTTCAAGCTGTAGGCTATTTGTTTGTCCTCTGCCACTAACAGACAAGTTCACAAACTCTCTTGAGCCCCCCTAAAAAGGGTCTAAAATTGCCTATGGTTGCATGGATCTACACAAGGCACAACATGACTAATGCAACCTAAAACTACAGGAATTGTGACTTTAGGCAGAGCCTCAACAAATCCGCCCAGCAAAGTGTTATTATATATCAAACAGTGTGAACTGATCTGCTGATTAAGGAGAAAAATATTGCTGCTGCAATTAATGTCTGGTCAGATGAAACTAATTGGGGCCTATTTAGTGGAAAATCTAGTAATGAAGAAATCAATGTTATTAGGATATGCTAATAACAAATCAGCCTGTTGGGATCAAGTCATTTATTACCATGGAATGGTTTGAGTGAGGATGACCCGTCAATTATAGGCAAGTTACTGCCCCCTTTCACTCCATCATCACTTCTGCTGCATTCTATACAGGCTTTTTGTTTGTTCTTCTCCTCTGTATGGCTTTTCATAATCTATCTCCTATGAAAATGGCTGGATTCTGATTTACATGCAGAAGAGAGGCTGCCTAATAAGGCTCTAGATTCAGGGAAGATTTAGTTCAGTCATTCGTGTAGATTGGGTTGCCCATCAAAGACCAGCAGGATCTGACGGCTACAGATTAAAAAGAAAACAGCTGTTGGACATTTTTTGTTTATGTGCCCCCCCCCCCCCCCCCCCCCCCCCCCCCCCCCCAACTACCTCCTTTCTCTGCTTCCTTGATTCCTCCTGTTTCAGCGTGTCACATTTTTAGGTATATAATGCAAAATTAGGAACAAAGTGTTCTCAACCCTTTAGAAATGATGTTAACAGTCCAGATATGAATAAGCAGTGATAAACGCATCCAGCCTGTAACCTTCAAACAGGTGTACCTCTGCAGCAGGTCAAACACTGATAAGCAGCTGCAAGCAAAAACGCCCACTATAATGAATATCATATCCTGCTGATGTGACTGCTAAAGCATGAAATGCATTTGTAATAATGAATAAGCGGACAACTTTTTCTTTGCAGGAAGGTCACAGCAGCACTGGAAATACAACTAAATGCATTAACTGATCCACAGCAGATATGCACATA
This sequence comes from Etheostoma spectabile, assembly GCF_008692095.1. Taxonomy (NCBI): domain Eukaryota; kingdom Metazoa; phylum Chordata; class Actinopteri; order Perciformes; family Percidae; genus Etheostoma; species Etheostoma spectabile. Next base: position 11,268,010 of record NC_045752.1, on the reverse strand, counting down.
AAGAATAATTTCTCAACAAGTCATATCCCATATATGAACTTCTACCTATGCAGCACTGGTGCATTCAATGGCTCCTTTTTTATTGGTTTGATTAAAGTGGTGGAAAACTCTATGCTTACACGCATACAGATTATGAGCAAATGTTTTCCCCCTAGAAATAAGGATAGAAACCTCTTATGCAAGACGCTGATGTGATTCGGTCTCTGTAGTGCTAAATCAAGCTGGATCTCCAGTGTCGAAACAGGGTGCAGGACAACTTGATGACAGCACACATGTAGAGCCGAGTCAGGGAGAAAACTAAAGCACAGCCAGAGCCTCTGCTTTCCCAAAGCACTTGCAGGGCGTGATGTGATGCGATGCCCCCACTTCCCCCTCCCCAGTTCAGAAAGAGTTTGCAAGCCCCGCAGCTTTCTCATGGCTCCACTACAATGGCATGTTTGGAAGCTGCCCGTCGGCATTGCTTAATTAGGCGTGGAGTTGATTAATTTGCACTAATTGACAGCTAATTTAAGGACTCGGGGCACATTGGATTGACGTTTGCCGGGGCACAGAGGCTATGTGAGGTCAAGGCAACGCACAGTGGAAGGATGGATGGATGGAGCTCAGATTTCTCTCTCTCTCTCTCTCTCTCCATATGGATGACCAGCTCTGCTGGGACTGACCCGTTACTTGAAAAGACTGTATGGCTGGAGGGAGGATGCGGGTGACAGGCAGCCACCAGTGCGTGCACCATATTGAGGATGTCAGGTCGCTTACCACGTCAACGCTCAGCAGACTGAATATTTATCAAGTCAGCATCAACAAGTGTCCACATGCAACCAGTCCACATGACAGCCGGGTCACCTTCAGTAGGCCTGCTTAACAGTCACAAAAACGGGAAACAATTTACTATAACTTTCTTATAAAGGGTTTACATAAGTTTCAGTGACAGAACATAACTAATTTATCCAAGCATTGTAGGCTAGGTAGGCCTGATCTATTTTCGTTTTTGAGTATTGTTTAATACTTTATACTCCACTACAATTCAGAGGTAAAATTGTAGTTTTTATTGCACTATATTTATTTGAAAGTTACTTTACAAATTAATAATTCACATGGCTAAACAAATGAAACATTGTTATGGGTTTAACTACCTAACAGTATTTCAATTTGTTAAAATCAGCTCTACTTGGACCAATGACAAGAGTAAAATGCAACTTACACATGCATAGTCACAAACAATCCCAGCCCATAATAGGCTATATGGGCCATTTTCCTGCAGAACAAGTATGTTTACTTTATGTTAATTTTGATAATAATCCACTTGAGTAACATTTTCAATGGACTTTTACTTGTTCACTGTAACGAATTTGACTGTAGATTTTACAGTAAACACCTGGCAAAAAAGTTGCCAGCAAAATCTTGTAAAATTACTGTTAGTTACTGTTAATAACTGTAAAAAATTACAGTATAAGACAGTATTTCTTTTACAGGTTTTTGTTGACATAAATTACAGCAATGTTTGTTTTTTTTAAAGGAAAACAATATTTTATTGTAATTTAGTTTACAACATTATCTTGTATTCTATTCAATTACAGCTATTACCTGGCAACTCGAGTTGCCAGGTAATAGCTGTAAATACTTCCAATACATAGTTGTTGTAAATTGTTTTTTACAACAACATATTGTATTGTGAAATATTTACAGCTTTTTGCTGGCAACTCAAGTATCCACAAAAGATGTAAATATTTCAATACAATACGTTGTTGTAAAAAAAATATACGTTAATTTAGTTTTTACATTCGCAGCTTTGCTGATGCCTATTGAAAGTGTTTTAAATAAGACCAAGCTTGCTTTTATTCAAAAACCATTGCATTAGATTCTCTTCAACTGTAAATAAAACCAGAGTCAGAGATGCAACATCATGACATTTATTATTAAAATGCACACAGGGTAACAATACTGTTGTTTTCAGAAGGTAACTTCTATTTTTCTTAGAGCTCATAATGACCATGATGAACCAACCCATAATCGTCTGGACAGTCCGGCGAGGTCGGTGACTCAATTCTGTTCGGTGTGCTCCATGTTTAATTAGTGAACTGATTCTTGGAGAGCATTTCGAGGACCATCTGTGTTACTTTTGTCATTTGTTGACGTCTACCTTCTCCTACCTTCCGTTGAGTAGAGAGGAGACGCAAGGGTTCATGCAGTTCCCTCTTCTCCTGTATGTTTCCACGTTTTTGGCTCACCACTTTTGTTGTCTTGGTTCCACTTGAAGGGTTCAGTACGAGAAGCATCTGAAATCACAAAATCCATGCAATAAACTTCATGAAAAGTGCCTTAACTGCTCTACAAGATGCAAAATACATCCGGCTGTGCAAATCTGTATGTGGGGTGGTATATGTGTATTTCATGCGGGTGTGTATGCATAAAGATCCTTTTTTGTATGTTTGCTTTACCATAGTGGAAGGTCGGGGGTAGGTGGGCTAGAAAAGTATGCGTAACTGTAAATGAACTTTCATCTAGGATTTCTTGTGAATGCAACAGATAAAAAAACAAGTTTATAGTTTATTCGCCTAAATTCCCCAGTTTAAGTCAATGCAGAACTACTTTTCAAAATGTATAATCAATAGGTTCTTTATTGTCATGTTTGAAAAACAACAAACAGTTTAACAGCTCTCAGAATGAATGTAATTATATAAAAATTGGTTCTGCAATGATTTAAAGCATTTAGGTAAAACTGCTAACTACCCTTTTTATAAACTCAAAATCATTTAATTAAGGGATTTACTGTAAGTACACTTAAAGCAAAAAAATCTCTGTTACTCAATAACTAACTCTACAAATAATGATCAACTGCATTCTACTACTAATTCTACAAGCACATAGTTACCTTTGAATGATTTTAGTGTGCAAGATGCTTGCTCCGTAACACCAGATTAAAGATGTAGTAGCTCGAAAACAAAGCTGCCATCCCAGCCACGAAGTTAGGATGTGAGGCCCATCCACCGGACCCCCAATGCTCAGCATCCAAACGGTTTTCTGTGAGAAATTCACCTAAACATAAAAAACAAAGAAACACCAAACAGAACACACACACTTTAATTAACTAACCATATGTGCCATTATTAATAAGAAACCCTGAGACTATGCTTCACTACCAACACCCAAACTGTCACATTTAGAAATGCCAGAACATTACACATTCAGGCATATTCGCATTATGTTTTTACCTGAAAATTCTTCAGCCATGTATGTTGATCACTGTGCAGCGATGGCGCTCTGTTCATGTTTTCTCCTCCCTGTGCTAGGCTAAACAATACAAAAGTTGAAAAACACGCGTTTGTTGGAATATAACATAACATCTGTAATAAACAGTGTGTTGCCTATGAAGTGTATACCCTTATACACCCCCATGGCCATCATATATTGCCATGGCCGTTTTTCTCTAAATAATAATTGTTACTATGTTTGGGTTTATATAATTTCTTACACAGATTTGATTGTTAATTTAGCCATTATTGACCACTCAAGAATTGATAAAAAGTGTCAAGTTACACCAAAATACCACATTAGCCACCAAGACTTGAATACACTGTAGAAAAGAAATTATTTCATTGTTGCCAAAAACGTTTGACAATTTAAGAATTCATCACACATTTAAGAGTCCACAACAGTCTCAGTTTTCTAGTTAGACTAATTCATGCACCCCCAAGGCTGTTTGGGGACCCCACTCTGCTGAAATATTTAAATACAACATTTATTCCAGGTGAAAATAACGTGGCTGCATGAAATAACTGCATCTGGGATTATCCAAAAGTGGCCATGTCTGTTAAGCTTCAGTAGTAACTTTTGTAAAAAGTATTTTTACATATTGTAAAACTGTCACTATGTCCTGACAGTAAATAGAGACAGATAATCTGTGAAAAAATCAAGCTCCTGTGTCTCCTCTCTGTCTCCTGCTGCCACTTGCAGAAAACACCGCCCGGTCAGAAACGCCAATCAGATCAGAGGACTGTCTTAGCAGTGTCAATCACTCGTGTACGCGCTGCTCATACCCCTCCCCCGCACAGCGCGTAACAGCTCAAGATTGCTAGTGCACTGCAGCTGTGCTAACGCGGAGAAACAATTTTCAGGAAAACTGCCAATTTCTCGAGTGACACCTGCTCAGAAAACAAAGACGGGAAAAAGAAGAAGACCGATGATGAAAAGCGAAATAAAAAGACAGAATTAAACCAGCCCGAAATAAAACGAGGGTCAACATCGAGCGGCTTTTCAGAGGTGGAGGGAGCTACCCTACTGAAGGATCAACACGGATTCTGAGCTCGTTAGCCACATTTCTGCTCGACATGTAAGTATCCCTCTTGATTTGTTTAATTTTTAAAGAACAAGCGTACACAACTAAGATATTGATGGTTACAGTACACTGGTGATGCGCAATCTCATTTAACTCTGTAGCTGTTGCTAAATCTTACAGTTAGCTTGTAGCACGGCAGGACTGTTGTAGCAGGTGAAGATTAACTTTACTTGCTAACTCCTTCACCCTCAGTATAAGTATATGGTTTCGATGCCTACATTTATAGAGCCAAAAGGTGTTTTTGTTGATCACAATAACTGTAGCTATGGTTAAACTACTTTATTGTCGCTGTCCCTGTCAACGTTTGGCAAGGCAGACTTCTACTTTTGATTATTTTTTTACATACACGTTTTCTCCCCCTGAGATGTATTTGTAAATCAATGTCTGACACACATTCTTTGTGCTCCTTCAACATTCAGACATGGCCCAGACTCAGAGGCACGTGAAGGAATCGTCTTTCAGTCCAATCAAAATGCAGGATTTCCTTGTGCAGTAGTACTTTGCAAAAAAAGCTGATTTATTTTACCCATATGCAAAATAAACCTAAGATATATTTCTAATATGTTGTTATTCCTTGGCTTATTGAGCTTCCTCACTGATTCATCATTCCTACTGAGTTTACTGTTTTAAATTGATCCAAGGTAATTCAGTAATGTATTGTGTAACGTGCTACTTTTGTTCACACAAGTGTGAGCGATTACATAAAAATAATTTAAACCCTTTATTGAAAAAATTTACAACACTTTTAATACAAATATTTTATAAGCAATTTTTTTACATGCTATACCCTCCTCAAAAATCCCCTCTACTGTCCATAGGATGTGGAAAGCATCGTGGCCCTGCTTACTAGCCGGCGCGTTCACGGCAAGCTCCGCTTGGGGAGGAGCGTGGAGGGGGGGGGGGCTGTAGAGCACAGAGAGCAAGGGAGGGACCTGTAGGTGTGCTTGTTCAAATTTTTTGGCTAAGTCCACGTTTTCTCAGACTCCCTACTGCAGCTTTAAGGGAGACTCATGGGTGCCTCACACCCTTTTTCATTCGAATTTCTTTAGTTAAGAGGTCAAGGTCCCCTTAGAAAATAGCCGACCTTTTTTCACACAGCTATCTAACAATAATGATGAATGTTTTGAACGGGGCCATCCTAATGTCGGACTCTAACTTAGTTCATAGAAAGGTTGTTAAAGTTAAATATCAACCGAAATTAAAAGTCTATTTCAGGGGTCGTGCAAAGTCAAACGGTATTATAATTTATACATACCTGTTAAATCGAACAATATATTAAGATGGGCTTTCGCTTCAATAGGCAATTTTGTATCAACGTTAATGGGCCGTCTGCAGCCTGATCTGAGGCGATGTGGCTAATGCATACGGTTAAGCTACTAGTTTTTTTTCCACTAACGTTACTTCAGTTTGCTAGTGTAAGCTATAAGGGTGAGAAATGTACAGTCAGACAGTCAAATAAGCTAAATAAAACACTGTGACGTTAGGCTAACGTTACTTACCAACGACCCGACTCCGGGGCCCCTGACCGTCCGTTAGCGTTAGCTACTTCTGCGGCATGCCTGCTGACGTTAACATTGACGTTACAAGGCAAGGCAAGGCAAGGCAGCTTTATTTGTATAGCACTTTCAGCAACAAGGCAATTCAAAGTGCTTTACACAAAATCAGTTAAACAGATAAACACAAGTAAAAACAGTTAAAAATCACAAGCATTAAAAACCGGTAAAACACATGAATAGACGTTAAAACAAGAGAAACATAAACACAAGAATAAATTTACAGTGCAGCATAGAAATTTAAAAAATGATTAGTCTCTTTAAAGAAGGCAGCACAATAGAAAGTCTCTCAGCCTTGATTTAAAAGAACTGAGATTAGCCGGATCTACAGGTTTCTGGGAGTTTATTCCAGATATGAGGAGCATAGAAACTGAAAGCTCTTCACCCTGTTTTAGTTCGACTCTGGGGACAGAAAGCAGACCTGTCCCAGATGACCTGAGAGGTCTGGGTGGTTCATAGTGTAGATCAGATCAGCAATATATTTTGACCTAAACCGTTAAGTGATTTAAACAGCAAGAGTACTTTGAAATCAATTCTTTAGACACGGAAGCCATTGTAAAGACTTCAGAACTGGAGTGATGTGATCCATCTCTTGGTCTTAGGAGGACTCGAGCAGCAGCGTTCTGAATCAGCTGCAGCGTCTGATTGATTTTTTAGGGAGACCTGTAAAGACCCCGTTACAGTAGTCAAGTCTACTGAGATAAAGCATGGACAAGTTTTTCCAATCCTGTTGACACATAAGTCCTTTAACCCTTGATATATTCTTAAGGTGATAGTAGGCTGACTTTGTAATTGTCTTAATGTGGGCTGTTAAAGTTCAGGTCTGAGTCCTGACTACACCAAGATTTCTGGCTTTGTCTTTTTTTTTTTAACATTGTTGTTTTAAGCTGAGCGCAGACTTTAATCGTTCCTCTCTGCTCCAAACAACCACCTCAGTTTTCCTTCATTTAATTTCAGAAAGTTCTGGCACATCCAGCCGTTAATTTGTTCGATGCACTTAGTCAGTTTTTGTATTGGACTATAGTCCCCTGCGTAAGGTTATGTAAATTGGTGTGTCGTCCGCATAACTATGGTAACTTATTTTGTTTTTCTCCATAATCTGAGCCAGTGGAAGCATGTAGATGTTAAACAGAAGAGGCCCCAGAATGGAGCCTTGCGGAACTCCGCACGTCATATTGTACGCTCAGATGCATAATTCCTATAGACACAGTTCCCTATTCTTTAGGTAGTTTCAAACCAGTTTAGTACTGAGCCAGAAAGGCCAACGCAGTTTCCAATCGGTCTAGTAGTATGTCATGGTCGACCGTGTCAAATGCACACTGAGATCAAGTAATACTAAGATTGAATTTTGCCATTATCTGTGTTAAGGTGGATGTCATTAAAGACTTTGACAAGAGCCGTTTCAGTGCTGTGGTGTGGTCGGAAACCCGACTGAAAGGTATCAAAACACAGACTACTACGATACTACGCCTTAGTTAGTTAAATAAATATAAAAAGGGTTAACCGTTAACGCTAACATTACACCCACTATACTTTCCTTAACCTTAGCATTAAACGCTTCGCCTGGGATTGCTGTTCAAAATTCCTTATGAAAAGTCTCCAGCTAATGTAGCTAGCTATAAAACATTATTGTAGGGCCTGCACTAGACTGAAACACGGTCAACTTAGTTTTTTCAACAACACTTACAAGTTAAACCACAATTTTTATTATGTAGGCTATTCATAATAGTATAGGCCTACTTACGTATTGTGGTTGAGTGGAGTGGCAATGTGGCTCCTCAGCAATCCGCCATCAAATGGTCTTGTGTAAAGCAACTGCCTCGTGCAACGCATCAACAGTAAATAACTGTACCTGTACTGCATCATTTACAGTCAAGCGCAAATATGCCTGTAATTTCTTATGGAAAAAAGCTGTCAACTACTGTAATAGTGTTTTCACCCATAATCATTGCAATTACAGCTAAACATTGTAAAATGCAAAACAAGAAGTTACTGTAAAATTTAGCTGTAGAATTACAGAAATTGTTACAGTGTTGGCTGAGTGGAATATTTTTAGTGTTGTATTGCTTACATAAGGATACGTCCTCCAACCCTGGTAAGTTTTAATGGTTTTACAACCCAAACACCATTTGGTTTGCCAGGTGCGACGTTGTTTATCTTTGGCAATAATGCAGTTATAAATGTTTACAAGGCATTTATGAATGCATTAATAAATATTGACGGCTGGTTCACTCTTTAATAAGCCATAGAGTCTGCAGTTTGGAATGTTGAAAAGTCAATAATGTTATTTTTGCACAGTTTAGTATATAAAAGTTGTTCCCAAACAGCTTTTGGCCCACATGCTCTACATGTCTTTTCTAGAGGGTAGGTGGCTGGAAGAAGATACCAATTTATTAATGGCTTACTATGGTATGACACTTTCAGTAGGCTTATGTTCATTAATATAAAAATGTATCCATACATTGTATAACCACAACATTGTTTTACAGGACAATTTGGCAGTTATATGTTATTGATACGATTTGGGGTAAAAGGCTAGTGCTTGTATTTGGATTACCTATGGTGCTTTTACATAGCCCATGTAAAAAAGATTTGTAGTAGAACTACAAACTAATTACAGTATTTGAACACACCTCAAATTAAACGTGATTTCTGGCCCCCACCCTGATACCAGGCCATGTTTTATTCTGTTTTTGGATCCCCATTAGCTTCCACAAAGTGGTCACTTCTTGGGACCTCACACAAGAAAGCGTCCAAGGTTCCACAAAGTCCTCTCTCCCTGTCCCATGACACTCCAGCCGCAGAAGAGACCACTCTCTTAAACCTGCAGAACTGTGAATAATCTTTTCTTTTTTTAAGGAAGGGGTGAACCAGGATACGCGTGAGAGGCAGGGGGTGAAGCCACTGAAGCAATGGCGGCCTGTCCGTGTGAATCGGAAAGACGATTAGGGGCTTATTAGCGGCCCGAGGAGAAGTGTAACTTGTTGGGAGTGGGCGACCAGAGCCCCAGCAACATCTCCAGCCGGGAACAGTCCGAGGCATTGTCTTACCTAATTATGGCGGATGGACTTCTTTTTGTTTCCCATTCAGCATGCCTGTCTGATTCTCTTTTTGCCCGGCCGCTAGCTCCAACAACGCAGAAGTGTGCTAATTAGAAAAGAAATGGTTCTAGTAATTATGTCATCTCTCATTAAAGGTGATGACAATGAGCTATATTATTTTTATGCAAGGTTTTGTGTAGGGACCCTGCTTCCAATGCTCATTAAATGGAAAACACGCCCTAGTAGCCGAGAAAGCACTCTCACGTCGGGGCTCCTTACATGCCCACAGCCGGAGAGGTGCTGCACTTTGTCGAGTGGAAGAGGCATGAAGTTACTGCCCTAATTAAAAGTTGAACAGTCTCTAAAAAACACGAAAGTTAGCTTTGGCTACACACGTAATGATTCAAGGGGACTTTACATAAAAGGCAATCATCTTTTCATTTTAAAACTTTATTATACAACTTCACAAATTGCAAAAAAAATTAAATCATGTTTAAAATAGAAATAAGAATAAATAGGGAACATTTTATCAAGGCAAGTCTACAAGCGATAGAGAAATTCTGCGAGAGGTAATACCTCTTGTAAAGGCATCTACAGTATCTAGGAGGCCAACAGGTGCACTGAGAGCGCATTTCTGCTCCGATTTACAGTTTGAGTGGAAAGTCTTTGCTGTTGCATGTTCAGACCATATTGGTAAACACATAGATCAGATTCACCTTGCAGTCCTCAAATTTCCTGTT
>NC_045752.1:11254288-11258330 GCF_008692095.1 Etheostoma spectabile | reverse complement strand
CAAACATTTCACTTCTTGGGCCTCTCCAAGATGTTCAGAAACTTCCCCCTGGTCATTTCCCTGGCTGGAAGACAAGAAGACACATCATCACATATTTAAGATAAATCACTGTTCAGGTTAGGAGACCTTTATTTCATTATTATGCTCGCAAGCAACTACGACACCATGAGCTGGTGAACACACCACTTCCACAACATTTGCCTGCAGCTACTTCACAACGGTTGTTTAGTAATGCAAAGCATGTATTTAATATCTACAGTGTCACACCGGGAGGTAATTTATACAAACATCTGTTCATTCAGGACATGGAAAACAACATAAAATGGAAGCGTAGCCACCAAAGAGTCTTGTGATTTGCTTGATTGCTGTCTGAATGTAGTGAAGTACAAGCACTCAGACCTACGCATGCATGAAAGTGTGTGTTCGTGTGGATGCAAGATGAGTGAGAATAGAAGCAAAATGTCTCTATTAACCTTAACTTGTGTTTATGGAATATGGCCATGTATAAAATAAGCAAAATAAAAATGAAGGAACCACTTCAAAGGTAAAAGAGCAACATTCACCTAAGCAGTAACAAAGACTAAGCAGATATTAAATGAATGTGGTTCTTACATCTAAACCTTTAGGACAGTGGTTTCCAAACCAAAGGTTGGGAGATTAATCTGAGGGGTCCCGAGATGTGTAATGGGATAGAAAATAATGCAATACATCTTCTGCTACACAGAATTATATTTATTTTTCAAATGTTTTTATAATCACTGCTATTTTTCAAAATGTTGGATACATACAGTATTGTATTCAAACATATGAAACTGTAAATGTTTTTTTTTGTTTAAAGAAAGGAGAGGTCTAAAAAATAAAAAAATAAAAAATAAATAATAATAATAATAATAATAATAATAGGGACACATGTAAAAAATGCAACCACTACTTTAGGCATTACTGTGTTCAGAGCGGTTTCTTTACTTTCTTTTTATAGTAGTGCTTGAGGTAGAGATACAGTATAGTTGACACAATCTGCATGAGATGGGACTAAATATATCTTTTTGGATTTTACCGTACAATAAAATGCAATCATTTCAATACTGGCTATTGGTCTTTTATCCCAGAGGCCATAACACTAACCCCTGTAAATGAATAATTATACCAAAATTAAAGTCACATAATTGCATTCATGGCGAATATTTCCCAGCTCTACTCATTTCCCCACAGCCTGTAGAGTCACAATGACATCTGTGAACACATTGTTAAAATTGTTAAAAGGCCCAACACACCAGGGTTCCGCACACTAAGTGTTAACTCTGTGCTATAGACAGAATTGTCCCTGCTGAAGGCTCTTTGTGAAACTGGTCTTCACTGGGAGAGCAATCTTTTCTGAGGCTTTCTGTCAAAGACAAACTCTTGTGTCAATATGGAGACCGTAGGGACTTTTCTGCAGCATCATCATCATAAACCCTAGAGATGCATCCAGGTACAGTAATTACTCTTTGTTAAAGATAAAGAGCATCAGGCAGCCCTACGAGATCACCTCAGCGACTCTATTCAGTTTCGAACTAACCTTGTACATCAAACCAATATAATACTACAGAGCAGCAAAGAGAGGACTGATTTCAAATGGGCATTTAGCAGAAAGTCATTTGTGACGCCTGCAAGAAGAATATGATCAGGATCTCAGCTGTCTGCTGTCTGCTCGTGTGCAGGCTCCCAGCCTCCCCCGCCAGAGGCGGCTAATGAAAAAGCCGGGCCAGTTAGTAATTTAGATGACTTGCCCAGTGTAGAATCATAATGGTGCATCTGGGCGTGGGTGCCACGTCACCTTGAGGTGTCTCTCATTAGGTTAAAGATGATGCTAATTGGAATGGGATGCATTCATTTTGCACTTTGCTGTCTCTTCAAATCACCCTAAACAAAGTCATCAAGGGACCCCTGGACATGCATAGGATGCTTTAGATTGAAATGAAGCCATCACAATTAGGCAAGGGAAAGCAATTACACTTGGATGACCCTAAAGCTGCAAGTGCGCTGATGTCGCTTTCTTATTAGGAGTAGTTACACAAGGAAAGGTAAAGGGCATTTCTGATTTTTAAAGTGTCATGTCGCTCTCCCTCTCTCTCTCCATCTCTTGATGAGCCCAAACTATAAAACAGATCAAGGATGGCTTTGCCACTCCTCCTGAGACCCCTCGCCCCACTGAGCGTCTTATTAATTATGGTTCAGTTCAGCCTTCCCCTACTCATGTAGAAATAATATATAATGTAATATAATCACATTAAAGACCCCATTAAACATAAATCAGTGCTTAATTTAGGATGTGTGGCTCTCTTTCTTATGAAAAGGAAATATGGGGAAAAGTGTTCCACAGGTTATCACAGAATATGAACGGTGGGGACGAATGACAAACTAAAAGTATACATAGTGGGACCACTGAAAGAGCAACAATGGGACCATCACATTTCATAGTAAGAAAGGCACAGGTGTCCAGTTAGCCATTAGTGTGTTTCCATCCACCTGTTTTTATGTGCTTTTTCAATTTGTGCATTAAATATCTCCAAATATCACAAAAAGGTTTCTGTTTGGCTGAGGTGGAAAGTTTGTGCGTTGATAAAACAACATCCGATCTGTGTGGAGTGATGAGAAGATGCTAACCTTTCTCAAATTATTACATGAAATAAACATAAATGCCATATTTTCCACATTGTTTACATTTGTTGGAGGTTTGACTAGCCCTCTTTTTATGATGTCACCTTATTGCGCCCTCTTATTCTGTAATGGCTAAATGACACCGGAATAGAGAATTACTTCCACCAGCAGTTTTTCTTGATGTGCCAAAGTTCTAATATTTGCGTGACCGTGGTAGATGTATCCATGCATGCACCCACCTTCTTTTGCTGATCATCTAAATTTTTGAAATACCAGGACCCTGAAACTGAAGCAGCTAAATGGAATTTGGCCACCATTTTTTTTTAATCATCAACACCTTCAGTAAAAATGTCAAATGGATGATAAATGGTTGATTTCAATTAAAATATTTAACTTAGCTGTACCATCGTATTACAGTTCTGTCATTTCTTTATAACACAGTTATTTTAATGAACAAACTATATATAAAAAAGTTGTTTTTGCCACAAAATGATTGTGAATTTCTTTAAAGACGTACATAAACAGATGAAGTTAGAAAGTCTCAAAAACACACGCCCACACACTTATACATACGCACACACAGGCTTTGTCATACAACAGGGGGGATCAATATTGATTAGTGGGACTTAAAGATTTGTTTAGTTGATTAGAAAGGTCAATTACTAATTTTGCACTAAGTTAATCAGCATCTTTTTACCACTGCCATCCATACTAAATGACACCTTATGGATTCTGTGGGCCATCTCCTTGCCCTGTTGATTTGTTCCTATCTAATTATCATTCAGCACTATCTGGTCTGAGTTTCCATCACAGTCTACCTTGGTAGATCAGTAAACACAGCCACATCATACTGTACACAACAATTTGACCCATATTAGACTCTACGTTGCAATCCATTTTTATCCAACCAATTTGAAATCATTTTCATCCATAAATAGACACAATATGTAAACAAACAGAGCTCAGCCCGGTTATCATCAGACTGAGGGCAGAGGACATGTTGGCAGAGAGGCCGGTATGGAGCAGATACCAAGAGAGCCTAAAGCTGCTAAAGCACATTGCAGCAATGCAGATTAACCTATATCTGCAAACAGCTAAATATGCCCTGAGGCTATTTAAAATGGGCCTTTTCCCAAAATTAAATAGCAAGGACTAAAACTACACATTAGTAAATTATGCAGTGCAACCCAAAGGTTTCTGCAATTTTCAATTCTGCACTGAAAAATTGTTTTCATTGGGCGAATCCCAGGTGGCTCAAATGTAAATGAGAGAGGAAATGCAGTGGTGTAACATCTTACTTTCCCCTCGTTTACGGTGAGTGATCTGGGTGTCATTGTCACAGCCCACTCCCAGCCCCCAGCACAACTCCCCTGTGTATGAAATGAGAGTAATCATCACTTCA
>NC_045752.1:11247789-11254278 GCF_008692095.1 Etheostoma spectabile | reverse complement strand
CCACACAACCCCCACCCCTGGCTGCCTCTCTTGATGGCACGCTCCCGGTGAGCCGCTGGACCTGTTAGCTCTAAAGACAGATGACCACCTGGGTTAACTGGAGTCCTGGACCCCAGCCCTGACTGCTCCAATTCACTTTCATTAAGAGTTAAGAGGACTTATCTGACCCTCACTGCCCATCTCCAAGTGCTGCTCACCTATTACGGGCTGTAAGCTTTATTTAATGGATTTAACATCCTCTTTCTCCCGGGGGGACAAGGAGACACAGAGGAGATGACACACACAAGCAAAGAAACACTTGGAGGCACACACATTCAGTCTACACCCCCACAGCACCCCCATCTTGCAACAGATACACCTGACGCTCATGTTTGTGTTCAAAATTAAATTACCCACTTATTGATACTGCACAGGGATATTTAAGATGCAGACACGAGCTGTGATTTCCCAGGGGAGCCACTGGTTCCTCTTTATGTCCCAGCCGAAAGGGCCCACCCCTCCTTTCCTCCTCCTCCAATACATTTTCGCCTGGCTGACACACACACACACACACACACACACACACACACACACACACACACACACACACACACACACACACACACACACACACACACACACACACACACACACACACACACACACACACACACACACACACACACACACACACCAAAACAAACACATCTGCACCTCCCAACCCCTGCCCCAGCCTATGCCTGTTCAAGAGGTGTCCTTATTAATAGGCAATCAGTCAAAAATCATTCATTAAAAAGCCTAAAAGGTTTTACACCCGCACTATGATTAGCTGGGAAAGAAAATCCAATGAATTCCTAATGCCTTTATGGAAATGAGGTGTCATTTCCGATCTGCTCAGGGAGGCGGCAGGCAGGCAGAACTAAGGAGCGGTGTATGTGTGTTAAGTTCTGCCTGCCTGTGCTTTCCCACAGCTCCAACACTGATCCTGCTTGAGATATAGACAGGCTCTATCAGATATAGCTGCAACCTACTGCACTCATGTCATCCTGCTGTAAAATGTAGGTGGAAGTGCTAAAGATTTATCCAACAATGGGCCAGCACTATACCTATTAGGAAACAGCATGTGCAATAATTTAAAAAAAAAAGTTCTATGGGAGCCAATTTGAGAGGACTAACCATACAAGGCCCAAGGTTACATATTATTAAGATGATAAAAACCGAGCTTCACTTTTCCTAACACAGAAGGCGTAACCTTCACAGAGACGCACAGCAATGCTGCCATTCATCCCAACTATAAGCCCAGGGAGACACAGGAGAGAGGTGACAAGACGAGCACAGTGGTGCAGTAGAGGTGAGGAGGACGAGGAGGAAGGGTAGTGGTGGTGGGGAAGCACCCCCTGTTCCTCATTCAGCGGTTGTCAGCTCAGGCACTTCATAACAGGCCACCCCGCGGTCAGCCCGTCTGATGGATTGATGGAGGCACATTAGCACCAGTGGGGCCCAGTGAATGCAATCATATTCAGCAGCGGCATGCTTCTAATAGGCCAGAGATTGATCCTGAGGGTGAGGAGGAGGCGGTGGCAGTGAATACGGGCCCATTAGGACCTGTCAGAGCACGGCGACCTTCAGTCTTACCTTCGCACAGGCAGACGCAACAGGGATCAGCCGGGGTCTGCGCCGGTTGGCACAGCGGCGAAGGAGAGGTGCTCTTTAGTACAAGAGGTGGTCCTACACCCAGAATACACTAAGTGATGTTGTTTTTACCAAGCTATCAAAGTTTTTGATCACTGTTATATAGTGATATCATTTGTGTGTGGTCTTTTCCTGGCCTTTAAAGTTAAGTGACAACTTTTTTCTAATGTGTTTGAATATCTGGGTGAAAAAAAAAACTAAGAAGTCCATGGCCATCACAGGATTTCCTTAATTTGATTCTGTGTTTAATTAGTCTTTCACTTTAAGGTGTATGGTTTCATTTTTAAGGGTACAATCTTAGCTTTTATCCGACTCCTGTTGTGAGTCTGTCAAAAACACAGTTCACATTTTTCAACAGTTTCCATCAAGTTACATTTTAGGAGCATGGACTGTGTGTAAATATCTACACAAAGGACCCACTATTGGAATATAATCACATTATCAAAATTAAGGTATTCACTCAAAAATGTTACTCAGCCCAACAAGCACGGTAATGTGCTTTTTTTTTCTGTGATTGGTTTTAATTTGTTAACGAGCAGTCTACAATAGAAACACTTCTGAATTAACTGCAAGTGTTCAATGGTGTTCAGGGCCTTGAGCCCGCAAGTGTGATAGAGTACCACCACCACCAACTCCAGCAGTTTGGTTCTCAGTAGCCCAAGCCCTCCAGTGCATCCCAAAGGAACACTCAGCTTTCAATTACCTCCAATAACAGTACTTATCAGAGTCCTCAGCTTTCCCCAGAGACTCAGGGCTTGATGCCCGCGCTCAGCGGCCCACGACAGGGGCATTCATCATGGGGTGGAGTAACAGCTGTGGCTCGACGATGAGGCACGCGTCAAGTCCCTGTGGGACTAGACCAGGCCAGCGTCACACAGCCATTATTGGGGGTGCTGGTGGAGGAGAGGGTGTGTGAGGGGATTAAGGGAGTGTTACATGCCCGCTTCACATCCATGTAAGATATGTACAAGCAATTTGTTAGAAAAATCCAAAACCAACATTAGCCCTACTTAGATATATTCTAGGCATAGGGGAATGGTGCTCTTATAATAATGTTTGGTCCACATCCCCTTTCTCACTGCAGTACGGGAGCTGAGTTTTCACTGCTTGATTGTGCTCTGCCCATTAACCAGCTTCCTCTTTAATGGTCCACATGTCGAAGGGGGAGGGGCAGTAAATCCTGTCCCCCAGCCCTCGCTCAGCCGTGCCTCTGCGGAGTCTCGTTTACGGGTACTGAAGAGTGCACAAACATGATGAAAAAGTAGCTGAGATTTACAAGGCCTCTCCTGACAGCCAGGAAAAGGAGAAAATTAAACTAGAGAGCATTAAACAGGCACCCATTACAGGACTGCTCCGACACCAATAATAACCATCATTGTGTCCCGTCATCCCAAGGTACACAACATGATTGCAAAGCCTGCAGGCCTGCACCTGTGACAGCTAACATCTTTATACCAGCAAGACTACATACTTCTGTGGATTTAGGGAAGTCAGGGAGATTAGACACTTTTACAATTTAATGAATTTGCGACTTGTGGTCAATGCAAATACAACATAAGCCACACAATCTATAGCCGGTTAATATGTAGTTACCCTTATCTAGGCTCACCTATATAATTTATGTAGTATGTCCATTTGGATATTTGTGCATTTTAACATTGCAAACATAATTTCAATTACTCTGGAGTCAACTCCCTTGCCTACAAATTTGATGATCTCCTTAGATACATAATAGGTTTCACCTTATGCATCTCTCAGATGCCATAAAATCCTGCTAATCATGTTTGAATTTAGAAGTACAAGCTGTCTTTATGAAGCTTTACAAAGCAGTGCGCACAAGCAGGCCCCGGTGCAACATTTCAACTGTCTTCATTACACCACTTTGCTGCTACGTACACGCATGTTGGTTGGATGTAACTGGAAAAAAAATAATCACGGCATATTTATTTATATCTTCCATCCCATTAAGGAGGGAAGGAGGAGGAGCTATACCACAACTCTTCATTGCTTGTGTGCTTTTTCACTGGAAAAATAAATACCCATTTTTATCTTAGAGCACTTAGCTACATCTCTCTAATCCACACAGATTACGACAATGGAGGCATTGGAGAATGGATTAAAAACTAGATTTTGCATCAATCAAATGTTCGAGCACTCTTTTTATGGGCTCTTGAGGGCATGCCCTTGTTTCTTACCTTTCCCATTTGAACAAGATTGACCTAAATTTATTATTGTAAGACCTCTGAAATTTATATTTGCTATTTGACATGAATGAAGAGTTCTAATTTCTATATGATCCATTCTGTTTTAGGATAATAACATATAAGCCTATTTGCAGTCAACCTGTTTGGGTTTTGAAAGTAAAAGAACACAAGATGCTGTGACAGCCACTCGCTAGCTACAGAAAGGCCTTGAGCACCATCTAGTGGTAACATCTGTTTGAAGCTGTTATCTGTTCATTTGCATACTTGTCACTTAGATTTAGTGGCAAGGTTTTGATCAAACTAGGTAACAAACAAAAACATTTAAATATAAACACTTTTTTTAAAAGTTTGTGTTTTGCCCATGTACTTACACTCCTCTAATCCCAGCTGGTAAGCCAGGTTCTGAAGTCCTTTGACCTTCTCCATCAGGTTGGCTGTGGTCAGACTACCCAGCTCTACAGAAAGATAACAGGCACCTTAATGAAAGCTCTACGTATAACTACTTTTGGCAAAATGTTATCCCATCTGACAGGATTATATGTTAAAACTATTTCTGTCCACAATCTTCATGAAACCGTTACAAGAAAAAAACATTTCTACATTTTTGTAAATTACCTTTCAACATTTCAATGTCCTCATTCTCTAGTTCAGCCATCCATTTGGGGGGCGAATTAGTGATGGGCTGTGATGTAAGACACAACAAAGGTCTCAGTAGACAACAAGATTTATAGATCAGGCCTGTTATATATCACAGCATGTCAAGCCTATTTAATTATTTAGTTTGTAAATCAAAGTGAGCCACAGTGAATCTAACTCACATTTTTACAAGATGCAGCAAATTCTGCAACTCCAGGCACTGTATGAGAGATTACAGGATAATCAAGATCATGGCAACATAAAACACAATTCCATAGTTAATAATAACACAAGAGCAGGGAGAATGCAAACTTACATTGCTCTGGCCACAGGTCTGGGGAAGCTCTGTCCAACTTCTCAAAACTCAGCAAAGAGCTTTCAAAATCGTCACCTAGGATGGCACAAAATGTACTTTTTTTCCCCACATGTTCTATGGAAAATGCATGCATTACATATTTGTAAATATTGGAATGGCAAAGTTTCAGAAAGCATAAAGTACAAGCAGATATGAAAAAGTAGGGTGGTTTTATCCAAAGTGACTTCAAGTACTGTGTGTAGATTTTTTATTGGATGTAACATATATATCTGAAGAACAAAAGTGGAGGAATTAAGTCTATTCAATCAAAAAATCCCTACTTGGGTTAAACCAATAGGCCTATCTAGCTAGCTGACCTTTTACTAAATCTAGGGCCCAGTAGTGCCTTTAACCTCAGACCCAAATTAAATGTTTAAATAATAATCCCTAAATTGCATTTTATGAAGAAAACGTGTTGTTGTAAAATGTACAAAATTATACACTATATCAACATGACGATATGAGTTTGATATGACATGACAATTGTGTACAACATAACATTTTTGACATGATTTAATACTCATTACATATTTTGCATTACTGTAATGCACTGTTATAACACCTAACGTTACACACAACAAAAATATACATGCATATACAAAACGTGTAATATAAAATATGCATGAAAGTTACCATCTTGGAAGACAAAATATATATAATACAGTTTAGCATAGTAATTCAACAATATGTCTGATATATTAGATGTGGACATTCGGTTGGTCACCACCACTGTTAGACAACTGCAAAGGCAACTCGGTATGATGGCATGAAACGTTATTCAGCACTAGCTATGCTGTAAAAATGCACCAAAAAGTCTCGCACGAGTGTACGTTAACGTTACAGACTGCGGTCATAACGATAACGTTACTCAAAAGACAGTCGTCAGTAAAAAACATATCTAACCTAGTCACGCTGTTTTAAACTGTCGTCAGTTAAAAAACGTATCGTTATATAGCGTTAGTCCCTACAACAATAGAACAGCAAGCTTCCGAGGCTAACGTTAGCAGCACCCACAGTTTCAGCTCTGAGGGTCAGGCTGAACGATAGGTTCAAGCTGGCTGGTTACTGTGCTTCCTTCTACACTGGGACACAACAGTGAAGGCTTTAGCAAACGAAAGAAAACCCATCTCAAATAGTAAGAATCAGCACTAACATGTGAATTCTGTCATCTCGGGATGTTCGTATAAGGCAGCATAGGAGTCGCTAAAGAGTTAATGTTCTCAAACATGTAGAATTTACCATTTTACACAGCATAGCAGGGTAAGGAATTAGAATTTACCTCCATTTGGAGACGCCATCTTCAGAATAAACACGTGATAAACGACAGCCAATCACAGCAGCCGTCCTTGGAGTCGACGTATGCAGGTGTACGTCACACACAGGCCACCAGGCAACCCACTGGTCTGTCGGAGTATACATTGCATCTATACTGTCTATGTGCAGCATCAAGGTGAAGCTAGAGGTATAAAAAACATTATTTAGACATTATCTACTGGACCTTTTTTGGGGCCGTTCATAGCATACGTGTGTATGTGTATATGTGTTTGTTGTGTAATGGTTGTCTGGTTGCTACTGGATGCCTAAGATTTTCTTCGAGATGAAAATTATCTATCTATCTATCTA
>NC_045752.1:11202675-11247779 GCF_008692095.1 Etheostoma spectabile | reverse complement strand
TATCTATCTATCTATCTGCTACTACTACACGAATACATGAACACATCTGTATATCAAGCAATCTATCATAATCTCAGTTCATATTTTTAGCTTTTGAATAACTTATTTTCTATGGGGAATTCATAGATTCCATATGTGTTAGTGTAGTAAGAGAGAAAAATTAGACTGTATGCAGACATTTACACTTGTCTTTCTTTGTCGTTTTTATTTAAATTGACTTAAAGTAGTCTGTTCATTGTTTCGCCTCTGACCTTCCAATTGAGGTAATACACAGAAGTTAGGCTTTTACATTTTCTAAGAGTTCCATGGTGTTATTTGGCCTACATTACCACACCCAAACTGATCAATCACAACAAAGTTAGGGATCACATAAAACAAGCAGACCAATCACAATTGGTCTTAATTATTTTTATTAATTGAAGGCAGATCAAGTTGCCATTGACATATAGTAATACATTTCTTTCATGAATTTACGATCACTTGTATTTATTTTTCATATGTGACACGTATGTTATACATATCCTGGCCAGAACACTCTAGAAATAGATGTTGAGAAACAAAATTTAGATCAAATGTTGACAATATGAACAAGTAAGCACAGACTACAAGAATATCAGTTTAATACTGAAATGTGCATATGACACTGAAAGTCAGTAGTATTCTTATAATGTAAAAACAGAAGCCAGTACCGAACAGCACTAGTACAAAAAAGCCAGGCACTTAGACAATCACAAATTAATACACGGTCTCTAATAACCTATAACTAACAAAAAAGGTTTTCTTCAAAACTGACAAACAGGGAGATGCAGCAGTTGCACTTTACTTTCACTGGCTCCTTTCAGGCACTTTAGCTTATTATTGTGACATACAGTATACACATACAAGTCCAGGATGTTAGATGTGTTGTGTAGTTAAGGCAGCTTGGTAATCAAGATTAGTGTCTAAATCTTTATTCTCCACAACACTCTGGCTTTAATTATACACAGGTTCAGGTTCGTCCCATACAACTGTTCCACCCCTTTATTACACATTATAGACTACAATACTTGGAAATGTGGAGACACATAAATACATGGTACAGGTAGTGTATGCAGTAAGTACCTAAAAACAATAAATACAATTTTTTTTTTGTGTAAACACTAAGACCACAAGTCTGTGAGACAGATGATTGATTAAATTCCAGTTATTATACATCACAATATTAGAGTCTCCTTCATGCAAAAGCAGACTAGAACTCCCAGGAGTCCATCCACTTCAGGCCAGCCATGGTGCTGCCCGGCTCGTGTGCCAGAGGACCCGTCATACCGTAGGAGAGTGGATGGAACAGGTAGAAACTGACAGACGGAGAATGGATTACTGTGATTTGTACAAAGTAAAAGAAGCACTTTTAAACTTAAAAATGTGTTTAGGGAATCTAAAACCAGGCTAGCCGTTTCCTTTGCTTCTAATCGTTGGGCTAAGCTAAGCTCAACTCTAGCTGGCTGTAGCTTTAACTTAACCGACAATTAAGTGTGGTATCAATCTTCTCAGCTATTTCTCATTAAGAAAGAAAACTGTCGTATTTCCCAAAAGGTTTATTTATATCACAAACACTTTTTCTATACATGTAAATGCAGAAATGTTAGGGAGAATCAAGGGAAAGTGAGAATTAGATGGATGCATAATCACAAATTAAATGCAATAGACATCACAAACTGATGATGTACTGTTTATGACAATGTAAGAATCAACTACAACACAGTTTTCCTTCACTATAGTTACTCTGCCAGCCATCTCACCTGTAAAGTACACTGAACAGAAGTACCATTTGCCCGAGTTGCTGCAGAAGATCAGAATAGGGCGGGCGGAGTATCAGGTCAGTGCTTTTCAACAGAATGTCGAATGTAATTCCTGTAAAAAACAAACAGTGAGTGCTTTGACCACAATCCTGTGACCAACATGACTGCTTTGTCTGTATCAGGGGTTTTCAAAGTCTCACACTGGAGGCTCCCATCGGATCGGACTAAATTAAAGCTGCACTGCACTGCCCCCCCGCCCAACAAACCTGTCTACTCCAATACAAAAAAATAATACATTGATTGTGCAACTTGAAGTTAATATTAATGGATTGCCTATTAGGATTCTTTGTCTTGTTTCGATTTGGGGATAATTATACTCTAAGATTTGGAACCACAGTGACCACAATGCTTTGGGGAATGTAAACAGTATAATGTTGCAATTGAGTCACTGAGCTGTGGGGAATTTAAGCCTTGTTTTAGCATATAATACATTTACATTTAGGTAAATTGGCACCATTAAAAGTATGCCAAATTAGCTCTTAGCAGTTCCTGTTTGCAATGGTCCCATGGATGGAGACAACTATCACTGTGAAATTTAAAACCCTGATGATTCTTAGGCAAGTTTTGGAGTTAAAAATGAGCTTATCTTTTTTCAATGATTTCTAAGTGGATTTACGGATGTTTAGTGATGAAATGATATCTTCAGCAAGTGTAAATCACACTGAAAACAAAACAATATGGGTATAATGTGCATATGTTATATTTGACTCAGTTATGACTGAGAAGAAGAACGATTTTTTTATGCAAATTGTGTGCTGCAAGTACTTTGATTGTCTTTCACTTCATGCAGTATCTTTACCACATATCTCTCTCTCCTCCCTCCCTGCAAACCTCTGGTAGAAATAATGAAAGTATCCAACATGCAGTAAGAGATTTGGTACCTGTTAGCATGCTGCTGAAGAGCATTGCAGGAAAGTAGTGGTGGTAGTAGAGGACACGGCCCATTGTATAGAAAGGTGCATAGTGCAGCAGCCAACCAAGGAGTAGCAGTCCTCCTCCTCTCATAAGCACAACAGAATGCTCTGAAAGACAGAGTGGAGTGCAGAACATTTATTTAATGTTCAAATCATCTTTCCTTTTATACTGCTGCTGCAACCACGACCAGTCAGTGCCACTATCAATAAGCACACCTATTCTTTTTTGGCTCAATGAGAAACCTCTTTGGAGGGCTATCGACACCACTGCCACCATGATAGGATACAATCCCAAACTGGCCAGGTTCATCCACCAAACCACCTGCAACAGAGTATTTATAGCGTCAATGTGCGCTGGTCAGAGAAGAGCGACAGCAGGAAAAATCAAGCAAGCCTCAGACAGACTTACAGGGTTCCCCAGCAGGTAAACACGATACTCTGTGTCATTCACTCCTGAAAACCTCAATCCCTAAAGAAATAAACCAAAAACATTTTAGTTTAAAAGTAGTTATACATATAGTTTAGTTTTTTTTCCAAAAATTAACTTTATAAACATAGATCACTCAATGCACCTGATAGTTGATGGGCCAATGCCAGGGTTTTGATTTCATCTCATTGTCTTTGGGTTTCAAGCCACTGTTACCCTAAAAAGACACATTTTAAATCAATAAATGATTTCTATTAAGACACATTTATTTTAAGCACAGATGGATTAACATCTTTTCTCATTGTTTCTTACTCTTATCATAACAATGTGGGACTCCAGTAAGATCTCCAGAAAATGGGGCTTCAGCACAGACAAACTAATATTGGGCACTGCCAGAACATGCAAGAAGAAAAGGAACATGTTGGTTAGTGTTTGACATCATAAAGTATAGACAAAAACAAAGGAGCACAAAGAGTGTTTTTATCTTACATTTGGGATTGATATGATCTTCAATATTCCACTGGGAGCTTGGCGTCTCCTTCAAGTAGGGACTACAGGTCACCTCCACCTGTTCCCAGCCCCTGAACAGAAACAAAACTTTTGCTTTGACTGTCCATACATATAATGGATGCTGAACAGAAAAGGAGGAGCAGAGAAGACTTGTCTTTACCACTTTGGGAGAGTCTTGCCAGAGGAGTAAAGCACACAACCAGTCGCTTGGTGCAGAAAGCGGACTTTGCTACGCAGCACCTTCACCAGGTCACCATTCCGTCCTCCACAAACCTCCACCTGCCACAGGTCATTGGTGTCACCTGTGCCATTCTAACAACAGAGCATGGTGGAGATGTGTATTAAGCTTGAAGACAGACAAACATACAGTGGCTTGCATAAGTTTACACACCCATGCTAAAGTTGAGTAAAAAGCATTCCAATCTCTAGGTATGGTGAAGGGTATGAGATGATGTGGGACTGTTATAATTCTAAAGGTCAAGGGAACGTTATCAGGATGGACAGTATCCTGGATCCATGAAATAACTGGCCTTTAAAAATACAAATCGGCCTGCCTCTATCAGAATTTAACATAGGGGTGTGTATACTTATGCCCCCTGTATTTTAAGGAAGAACATTTATTTATTTACAATACATTATTCATTCATAAAGAAAAGTGGTGTCCTTAAACGTTGGATTTTTCCTTTTTTTTAATTAAGGCATTAAGATCAATTTCAAAAAGATGTCCTCTTTTTAGTCAACTAGTCAACTGTGTAAACGTATACAAGCCACTGTGTGAGGATATGCAATCAGAATCCTGTTATTAATGCTGAATGAGGCAATTAATAGTTTGGCATCTCAAAACCGCATAAAAAAGTGACTTCAACACAAAATAAACTTCATCCAGAAGTTGTGTGACATGTCATCTGTCAACTGTACAGAGCAGTAAGGTGAAAAAAGTCCTTTTTAGTGGTACTCTATGTTATGGGTCTACTCACAATGCCATAGCCTGTAACTTGGAAGTGTTTCTTGGTCAGAGGTGCTTCATGCAGGTGACCGTGAAGGTTACGGGTTGTTCTGGAAAGACCAGTAAAAATTAAATTATCACAAATACATGCACATAATTTGGATTGGAATGACATTGCATTATGAACATTATATAACGTTTTTCATTTGACTGCTCTGTGGAGTCATAATTCTTACTCTTTGTGCTCCAGTCGAATGATGTCACCATGACGAACCAGATCAGGTGTTCCAGATTGAGCTTAATAGGGATAAACAATTAGAGGCTCTTAACTTACATCATGGCTCAAATGAATGCCAATGGTATCTCTAAACAGTAAATAAACCCTATGTGCTCACATTCATTAGCATCCTGTCTGTGAACAAGCCACAAATTGTTATAGTCCTTGTGGAGATAGGCTGTCACCTGTAAGGAAATGGCAGAGAAAACTGTTTATTTAGAATAAATAAAATGACCACAGATAATGGCATGTTTGAATACGCACAGCATTGCCTGACCTGCTGCTGCCTTGCTCCCACTCCCTCGGGGTATAAGTGCCAATGAGAGTGCAAATAGCCTCCAGCAATACGGAGGTTTTTTACTGTGATGGTGGAGCCGTATGCCAGGTCTATATTAGAACAATGACATTGCTTCAAATCATTACCAAAACACAAAAAAAAATTACATTGAATGAAAAATTACATTTGATAAAGACTTTCAGTGATAGACTAATTCTACCAAAATGCACCACAGGAAGTCATTCCTGCCTGTGGCCATCAAACTTTATAACTCCTCCCTCTAAGTGTCTGACACGCAGACACTCAGAGAGGTTGATACTGGACAATATTATCTGTATTATATGTTTTGTGCAATAACACTGGCCTGACATGTGTGCAATACTCAACTACAACAATTATTATTATTATTATTACTTTTCACCATTGCAATTCCTTAATTATGTTAATTATGTAAATAATGTATAATAACATTCCTTTAACTATGTATGATCAATAAAAGTATTTCTGATTCGGATTAACAATAAAAATAGAATGTTACTTTGTGAAGTGAGTAAGAAAACATTCAGCCCATCTGGCTGCAATCAATACAAAAAGAATGGGAAAAAAATATTTTTGCCCAAATGTTCAATTTAGTTTTTAGTATTTCAACAATTGTTGTGTTTGGGACTCACACTCAGGCATGGATGCGTTGTGTAGATTGTTCCCGATTAGACGGGACTGAAAAGCTGAGCTGAAGAAACCATCTCCTGGTCCACTGGTAAAAGAAAACAATCATTATTACTCAAACAATGTGGACGTCATCACGCAGTATTTAGGGTGAGATGAACAGTAATCACACTGTATCCATAATATAACAAGCAGACACACCTTTTGTTCAACACAACAAAGTGGATTGCAAATATTGTAACATAGAGGAAAAGTGGAAGCAGGATGAGTCCAACAACCCGAGCCAGGAAGTGCTTTGCAATTTCCACCTGGAGCCAGAAAATAAGGTGAGAAGAGCCTAACAGTCAAATCTCGAGCGCTACTCATCAACATAATCAGTTAACCAGTGCAGTTCAAAATTTGCTGCCGTTTACCAGTGTGAGGCTCAGGTCTCCCAAAAGCCTCCAGAGGTCCCAGACTGTATTTAGTCCAACAAGCAAGATGATAAACAGACCCACAAACTTTACTCCCAACGCTCCAGCAAGGCTTACACCAGTCAGTACCAGCCACAGCCACCAGTGGGCAGCAAAAGGGCTGGAAAAAAGTTAGAAAAATTACCACATCGCATGAAAAACTATTAGCCAAACCAAAATCAAAGTCCTAGCGGTGTCCTACCTGCATCTCTGCTGGCTGAACTTGACCATGCTCAACACTGCTGCCATGATGAAGAACATGAGTATAGGGTCTAACAGGATGTACTGGGAAATGGTGATAAAGCCCGTGTCTGTGGGATGAAGAAAGTCAGCACAAAGGAATGGGTTATTTGACACGTAGATATTCTTAAGGTCCAAGACACTCCTTATATTTATCATAATTGCTGTTGGTAAGATCAGCAAACGAGACACAACATTAAATGAAAAAAATGGCCAATATGGAAGATGACTTATAAGTCACTTTAGACATGGTGGTTTCCTAACTCCCAAAACGTGTATGTGCAGGTTCCATGCTGTTCCTTTTATTTTTTTCAGGTAAAAAAAAGGATATTGGAAGGTTGAGTAGTTTGTGTATTAAACAAGATGATTACTCACCAAATATGAGCAGGATGGCAGTAATAAGGGCAGCACTGTGAGACTGAGACAACTCCAGCACTATGAGGTAGGCAAAGACCGGGAGACAGGAGCCCAACACGGCACAAAACTAAAGGGTAAGAGGCGGGACAGGCACATCAGCAGCCTTAATGTCTTATCATTTAAAAGTTGTGAAAAGACCATATCTATATATTCAAATTGCATTGTTAAAGAATTAGAAAAGAGCAGGTTTTCTCGTGTGGAAAGCAGCTTACCCCTCTCATCCCCCAGTAGTTGTGATGTTTATATTTATCTCCTGGCTTTATGAAAGGAAAGGTGCCATCATAACCAGTCATGTAACCGGCGAGACCTATCAGCATCTGCAACGGATTAATGATGATCAATACTTATACTAGAGTGGTTTCCCTGAAGACACTACACAAAAGGGATGCTCTGTGATCTCACTTTTCCAAGAGGAGGATGGACATCAAAAAAGAAGGTCCTGTTGATGTAGTAGCTTCCCATCTTTCCAAAGTGTGTCTCATCCCAGCTGGAATGAGTCATCATTCAAAAAAAAGATTACAAAATCTATGCACAAAATGGACATTCATGCATTCATGACTTTTACTCACCACACATGAGGGGGCTCTGTTATCTTGTAGAGGCGTGTAGAAAAAGAAAGCCCCACTACCAACATCAGCAGCACTCTGGTTGGGGGATCCTTGCTAACATTTTCTCTGGCCAAACACGGAGCAGATGTCCCATTTGAACACTGAGTGTGTCCAGCCGTCTGATTATTTTTATCCTTTGACAAAGGAGTGAATGGGCTTTGGAGGGTCTTTTCTGAGGTGGGAAAGATTTTCCTGTTTCGTAGGGTTGAAGTGTCCCCTGTCTTGTTCCATTGTGTAATGCATTCTTCCTTTGCCATTAGTGAATGAAACCTGTAATAAATTGACCAGACCAACTTCCAAACCTGGAAAGTCTAGCTTATATTTTGGTTCCACTATCTAATCATGACGTTACATCCACAACAGTTAGTGGGTGATATCTATATTATGCGTAACTGTGCTGATATTATTACACATATTTGGTACATTGCAGCCAAGCTATTAAGACATTTTAATCGATAACATACTTATCCTAGCTTGCTAACAAAGTGTCTTCTCGTCAAATGGCGGCATTCCACACATTAATGTTTCATATTGTACATTTATGATTACAAATTGCTAACTGTCGTTATCGCCTCAAATTATCGTTTTAATATTCAAGATTTAGCTAGCTAGCAACCCAACGAGCAAGAGAACACGAGTAGTTGCAGCTCGACTTAAAAACAAGTAAGATTCGAGGTGGTTTCTGGGAGGTGTATTCCACTGTGTTATTTATGTGGGCATGGTGTTGAAGGGTAAACACAATTTCCCATAATTCTTTTGGGACAAATCCCAGGTTAGCCAATTGGAAAACGTTTTGGAAAAGATGGAAAAGCAGTGATGTGCAGCGCTATTTGGCCACCAGAGGGCAATGTAGTATAATAAATCATTCTAATATTAACAACCTATTTTCCCCTTCTTAGTTGAGAAAAATACATTTCACAGGATGACTGCACTACTTTTTTGGTAGCCATAGCTACTTTTAGATTTCGACTCAAAACAAATAGTTTACATAAAATGTTGCATTGTGATAGATTAAACTACACAATATATGAATCTTGACCAGCTGCACCTTTAA
This sequence comes from Etheostoma spectabile, assembly GCF_008692095.1. Classification (NCBI taxonomy): domain Eukaryota; kingdom Metazoa; phylum Chordata; class Actinopteri; order Perciformes; family Percidae; genus Etheostoma; species Etheostoma spectabile. The sequence goes on along the minus strand of NC_045752.1, from coordinate 11,239,153 downwards.
ATGTTGCTTACATGCTACTACACTAAATATAATACTGTACTTCAATTATCCAAGAATAATAATTTACTAATAAAATGTACTTTATTAGTAAATTACTGTACTTGTAATGGAGTATTTATACACTGTGGTATTACTACTATTACTGAAGTAAAGGATGGTATGTCTACCATCACTGCCAAACATACACATCTGACCACTTACATCACAATAGCTGCACCAACCTGTTCAAGAACTACACTGCTTGGTGTAAGAAAGTCTAGTCTAATGAACATCTAGTGCTTTTATTATAACTAGTCATAGTATACTACATACTACAACTAACCAAGTATTCTTGTTTTAATACAAATGATACTCATCATTCCCATTCTCACATCTCACTTATTTGTTATTTACTCATCATTCTCATTTCCTATTTCAGAACTGTCCATAATGTTCATACTGTTCATATTGTAATATAATAACACAATATTATTTATCCCAGTATCCTTGCACTATGCTCTACATTTAAATCATTTTTATTGAACTCTTCGTTCACTCATGCCTCTATATTGTTTCTGTTTCGAGTATGTATATATTGTGTATATATTAGTGTGTATTCTGTTGTTTTGGTTGTTTTGTGTGTAAGCACAGTGTGAGCAACAATGCTCCAAAGAAAAAATCCTCGTATGTGTCCTCATACCTCGCAAATAAAGCTGATTCTGATTCTGATTCTGATAAAGTAAATGTTCAAAGTAAATGTTCAAAGAGACTGATATTTTTATGTTTTTATTTTGATGACTGAGAGTGATTACAGTCAAGAGGTAAACAAAATTAATGAGCATATTTCCAATGACCACAGCTTTACAACAAGACAATTAGTTATTTGTGGTTTTGAAAGACTTGAAATATTCCAACTGTGACTTTAATGTTAGACTTCCGGTCTGATGATTTGAACAGCACAGTCAAGTACAGTGCACATCAAGTGGAAACATTTGTACAACTTGGGTTTATAAGTTATGAATGCATGTTATTAGGAATAGGTCATCAACCTTAGTCATCCTCCAAAGTTAGAATTAGACTTTTATGTTTCTGCGCTGCTGAGAGAAGTTCAGTCCATTAGACAAGTAATGCCGTTATTTCCTAAACCTGAATCTAAAAGACCAAAAGGTATAAGTGGGAGTTCAGAAACCACATGACTAGGCCAATACTGTCTATGATACATTCATGGCATAAGGATCCAACAGAGACTAAAAGAAATATTGTTCACAATTACTTATATTTAGCCATAAAGTTGTGACGCACAGAAGTTAGTGCTTGCATTTCAAAAGCATCGTCTTTGTAATGAACTCGAAGAGACAAAAAGGTCTATGATTAGAACAGTGCTGCCACTTCCAAAAAAAAATACATTTCATTGTCTGCTCCACAGGGCAGGGTATACACACAGTTCCTCTGGTACAGTGTCAGCCACTCTCCTCATACATAAAAAGATAGGATTTAAAAAACATTTTTACAGACATGTATAAATCTACAAAGCTATAATGCCAGATTTTCTTACATTTTATGTTTTATGTCAAACAAAATATTGGTTGTGCTATAATGCATTAAGAGAATATGTAACAAAAATAATACATAGTACTAGATCTGTACAAAATATACCAAACCTCTCCAACGAAGCCTGTGTCTTTACATGCATTCAGAGATGCACACATGGGAATGGTCTTATGTGAGTTCTGGGATCCTTCTGCGTGTCTGACACTGGTACATAAAACTAACCTTTCACTTCAAGCTGTGATATTTGTGGATCATTTTAACAAATTTACCGTCCTGTGGTTTCAGAAGTAGCCTGGAATCAAACTTTGAGTCATGGTAAATATTTTTTTTTACAAATGTATAAATTAATACTGTCAAAAAGAAAACAAAAATCGGGATCAGCAACTGAATCCATGTTGTCCTACTTCATCGCTGGTATTAAATGGTGTCAAACAGAGGAAGGCAGGTTATACCTATTGCACCTTTTTTAAACATTACATAGATCATCATATACATCTACAGGCTTCCCAGGTCAAGGTAAAGGCCGAAGTTTGAAATGTGTACATTTGGCTGTGTTAACCTCTTACTTCTTGGTCCAGAGATTCTTCAACTTTAGCTTGTGATTAATCTTGAAGAATAGAAAGGCAGTAGTGGGAAAAGTTCTTTCTGTGAATTTCTGATGTTTATCAACCCTGGCATTCGTTTAGTCCAAGGTCAATGCTAATTACAACGACTGTGTGAGGAAATTGGTGAGAGGTTTGACGGTGTGGCCCAAGCTGATTTATGAGACATGAGACATGACATATGACATTTATTCTCTCCCCATGCTGTCTCTGAGGTCAATTGGTGAGGCAAATAAAACAAGAGGAATCAAGTATGCTCTCTGAAATAGGTCGCTTTCTTAGTTAGCAGAGGCCCGTCATGTAAATGAAATAAATAACACAACAAAAAGAAAGTGACAGAGAAAAAAATGTGGAAAATATATCTGCATATTAAATTGCCTGGGGTTACTGAATAAAACAAAATCAGTCCACAAAATCCCTTTAAGGCAAATGGATATCTGGTGAATACTAAATCCCATGTAATACATTCACTGCGCAATCCCTGGTCCTCTTTAATGTGTATGAGGGGGTATGAATGTGTTCTGTGCTGAATGCACATGTGTGCAATGTATGTATGTTTAGGTTTGTGTCTGTATGTGTGTGTTGGGAAGAGTTTGGACGTCTCAGCGGTACAGTTGGAGGTTTAGTGCGAGGCCCTTGGGGGAAAGGGCAGAGGGGTGTAAGGTGATCTTAAAAGAAGCAGGAATAGCCGGCAGTCTGTCTCAGTTTCCTGTCTCCACAAGCCCCGAGGCTGGGATCTCTGGGATGCATCTGTGTGGCTCTGCGGAGGCCACGAAGCCCGGCAAACAGGTGCACTTGTATGACCCTTCTGTGTTGGTGCACTGCCCGTTCTGACACAAGGGAACCTTGTCGCTAATGTCCTCACACTCGTTTATATCTGCAGGAAGAGGAGACATGACAAGTTAGTCAGCAGGGAGCTGAAACAGCTGCCTGCACAACATCTGCTGCTGAGTGGCCATGTGGTTATGTGAGTAGTGGGATACAGAAATACTAAAATAATTCATACTTTTGATTTCACTTCAACCGTTCTTTTTTTTTTTCTCCTTTTTTCCCTTAATTCTTTCTATCATATCCTATCAGCAGAAGACTTTGAAACTCAACTGTGGAAGAAAAGTGCTTAAGGTGCTCAGAATATTTAAACGTTTATAATCCTAGAGCTGCAATGATTGGTTGATTACCGGAAAGAAAATGAATCTGCTACGATGTTGGGAATCTATCAATCGTTTTTTTCTAAGCAAAAAAGGCCAGCTATTCTCTTGTTCCAGCTTCTCAAATATGAGGATTTGCTACTTATCTTCTTCTTACATTAAAGTGAATTGGATATTTTGGAGTTCTGGACTGTTAAGCTGACAAAAGAAAAAGACGATGACTTGACCAAATGATTATTTGAGAAAGTAATTGGCAGATTCATTGCTAATAAAAATAATCATTAGTTGCAGCCCTATACAATTTCATGACAACTGGGCAAATTCCAGGCATGGATGAAGATGATGTGATCAAAAGAATCACGTGAATGAAATGATTGAAAACGGCATGCAATCTTGTTAACAATAAACAATTGTTTTTAATTAGTTCCACAAAAGTTCACATTTGGAAGTACAAGGTTTTCACTCAACACCAAGGATATGTTGCATAATATCTCATCTTGTTAATCTTAAATCAAACATGCCGTCATATTGCGTGTCGGCTGGATGGGGTCTGAACTTGAATTCCCAGCCATCTCGAGCACTCAACTGTTCAGAACGATGGTAAAATTAACAATGCATTGGATTATGTTTCCTTTAGGCCTTCAAGTGATTTTGCTTTCCCCTTTTTCAGCCCGGGAGGTCTGATTGTCATTTCATAGCAGTCCTTCTAAAATGACCCTCCTGTTTATGTCATGCTCTTCTAGGGAATTGCTCATAGTGATATTTATAAAAAGAGGCATGGCATGAGTTGCACAGCTCCCACATTTCCACAGGGTTGAAATTCAGTCACTCTCCTTGGGAAAACGTCTGGCCTTGGAGCTGATAAGCTTGTATGCAGACAGAATATTGTAATCATAGCATTTAATTACTACAAGAGACTTACTTTCTTTCAAAACAAACAAAGTACACTTAAAAGATATAATATCTCATGGAATATACAGAGTGGCAAAGATTCAAGGCCTCCTTACTTTTGGCCAAGTGTGAATTTCAGACCAATGGGTAACACACGATTATTTTCAGAAGTACATGGCTTTCGTTAGTTCCCCATTAAACATAACTTAATGCAAAGTTGTAAAATTCAAAGCTTCTCCTTGAGCTTGATGATTTACTGCATGAAGGGTGACCTCACTGAAATTAATCCAAGACCTGGCTCTGAAAGGCTTAAACCTGAAGATTTCACTGCGGTTTGATTTTAAGATTCAACATCACATTTTGAAACAAGATTTAATAAAGTGATTTATTCCCTATTGAGTCTGGGAAGTCCATAAACATTTTCATTTGGATGGCAGTCTACATGTGGGTTTGTTGAAAAAAATATCAAAGATTCTGGGGAAAGAACTCACCTATACAGGCCATCTTGTTTAGGTCAAGTTCGTAACCGTCAAAGCAGTCGCAGGTGTAACCTTCTCGCACACGAACGCAGCGGCCGTTTTCACACCCGTTCAGGATTCCACATTCCTCCGCTCGAAGACCCTCAAAGCCATCGTAGCGCTCTGATTAGAACACATGTAAAAATAAAAAGTCTTGGGATATTATGGCACATTATCATTCATTTTGAGTTATGTTTCTGGCCACTGGATGAATACAAGTCCAATACTCAAATCTCTTTCGGTTCTGTTTTTGGTCTCCACCAACTACTAAAGTAAATATCAAAATACATAAAAATTGTCCACTATGTTCACCAGCTTGTTGCTGACGGTCTGTCTGCTGTTAGATAGCAGGTAAGGTATAGTGGGTTTTTAGAGTCTGACCGCTGCTGCTCAAAGCAACACCCCGAGAGCTGTGACCGCTAAACAATCAGCTGAAACTGACTATTAAGCTCAGTAAAGCCAATTTGGGTAATACGTCTCTTTAAATGACCCCTTCCACATTCCCACAATGTTTTTACATTGTCATCATTTGATACATTTTTTTTCTAAAATATTGATATAGCCACTTTAAGTACTTATACATAGTATTGCTTGAATAAATATTTTAATTCAAGATTGTACTTTTAATGTTGTAATTTGCCCTTTGTATTGCTAATCATGAGTTTGATGACTTTGCACACCACTGGTCAGCTATGAGCAAAGGAACAAATATTGGTGAGCTTTTTGGTGTTACAATTGTCAGGGACTGAAGCTCAGAGTGGATTTATTTACCGTTGCATTACAGCATATAGTATACCGTATATTTTACACAAATGCTCCAACCTATGAACATATTGAGGATGAAAAACCACAGGACACATATACCCACCAACATAGGAATCCACTGGTCGTGGCAGCTGCTGCCGTGGTCGTGAAATGGGGACACGGAAAGGTGGCTGTTGAACGCTGTAGTCATTGTCATTGAAGCCCTCGGGAATGTCATAGGGTCCTGCAGGGCTGCCATAACTGTCCCAGTATGGAGGAACAAATGGCTCTGCAGGATCCTCCGGCCCCTCAAGACCGTACTCGTATCCTGGCCTCTCACGCAGACTGTCTGTGCCGTCTCTCCGAGGCAGGTTGCACATCACTGCGTAGTCATCTGAATACAGCAGTTATATTTTGGATGATGATAACAATGATGTGTTAATACAAAGAACAGCAATTATTAAACAGTGTAATTGCTGTCTTATGTGCATCCTGCTTCTCACCAGAGTTTTTCTGGGGACAGAAGGCACACTGTCCACTCCAGGCGATGCCGTACAGGCAGCAGCATTCAGTGTATGTAGTTCTGCGTCCCTGGAGGGGTTCTGAACACATGTTGTACCCCTCCAGATGCTGCCAGCAAATATCCATGTGCACATCGTTATCAGGCTCGAGAGTTTCTGGGAGATAGAATGAAGAGTGAGAATAAATACATAAAAGATACAGCTGTTTCAATCAACTAAATGTCATTTTGTGGTAGAAAAGTAAACCCATCCAAACTTGTGTCTTTTTTGATAATAAAGCAGGTCTAGGTGATACAGAAATACTGTTAAATTATCAAAACGCTCAATCCACAGAGAAATGCTCACAGCCGGTATTCAGAAACAGTTATATGCGCCACCAGGAATTTAGGTTATGGTTGTGATGTCACAACTATACTATATATAGGTAGAAAGTGCTGCTAGAGTGCTGTTACAGTCATTCTTTGACTGCAATAACGGTGCAGAGACTCTGAGACTGCAGTCCAATCAGAGCAGACTGGTCTTTTTTCAGATGGGGGCTTAATGAGACAGGTGTTAAAGCAGAGTGTTTCAGACACAGGGTGACTTCAGGTATATTCAGACCCCCATTATGAGAAAATAATGTTTTTGAACATTAAAGCACGTAAACATGTTCTGGTAGAAACCTAAAATACAAGTATGAACATGAAAAAGAGCGTAATATGGGACCTTCAACATTTCAATTTCAAATATTGTAACACCTTCTGTGGTGTTGAGACCAATGCAGCGCCGTCGTGTGCTGTCCAGGACTAATGGAGGACTGCAGAAACAGTTGAACGACCCAGCCGTGTTCACACACGCTCCATCCTCACAGGCGCTTCCAAATCTACACTCATCGTAATCTGAAAAAACACATTTACAGAGAGAGGCAAACCGACATTACAATATGAAAAAATTTTAATCATAAGAGTAGCCACAACTCTTAAATGACATCCCATCATCTGTTATGGATGTTTTCAAATGTTAAAAACTTAAAAAGTAAAAATGTAAATTAAAAAACAATGAATGAAAGAAATGTAATTTCTTACCCACACACTCAAGCCGGATGTTGTCATAGTAGAAGCCAGAGCGACAGTAGCAGGTATAGGTAGAAAAGAGATTCGAACACTGTCCATTCTTACAAATGTCTGATCCAAACATCTCACACTCATTTGCATCTGAAGGGACAGAGAGAGAGATTTACACTTTGGTATAACATAAGTGAGAGGGAAAGTAACAACAGTCAAAACGCTGGCACACTGCTTTAAAGTCATTCACTCCTTTTCTAAGAAACTGTCAAGACACACTATGGTTACAGTGATTAGTCAGGTATGAAGGCAGGTATTCCTTTAAGCCCTGGCTAGCCGTAAAGACAGCCTTGTAAATGTGGTAAGGGATTATGGGTGTCTATCTGGCTTTAAAAATTCATGCAGGTGGAAGTAAAATGGGCTGCTGACATTGCACCTTTCTGTGCCAATAAAAAGTTTTGTGTGAAGGGAAACTATAAAAGCCCAGGGATATCAATAAAACAAGTTAGTATTTATGCAAATGTACCTATGTAAGGGCGCTGTTCTCCCAGGCTTTGTATGGAGGCAACAGGCAGGGGTAACAATCCACTGCCATGAGGGCACAACTGGTTATAATCAGCTGGAAAATACAAATTGGATACATTAATGAAAGAGAAGACAAAACAAAATGGCAATCATATGCACTGAGTAATCTCCGCTTTCTTCTGATAAAGTGCCAATAAGGATTATCAGCCTCTTGTTGTACCTCTTCCTGGGAGAGGACAGGCGTGGATCTCGCAGTTGTCCCCCCAGCCAGCCCCCACCGTGCAGCAGCATTCCTGCTTGGTGGTGTTGCGAGACAAGACGTTGTCGCAGAAGTTGGCATCGTTCAAGTTATAGTAACACTCTTTCCTCTCCTCAGCGGAGGGAGTGGACGGAGGGACTCGAGCGGCGGGTGTCGAGTCAATATCAGCTGTAGATGAACAAAGAAAGCATTTTTTCAGGAGAGGAAGGGTAGAGGTCATGGTTAGCTATAGAAACACACCTACGGATAAGGTTGAGATTGGGTTAATTAGGAGGGCAAACTGATAGAACAGCGTGAATGCAAATCTCACAGTATATACAGTTACAGTAGATTCTACACTTTAGTAGCACATCAACATACAGTAATAGCATTGAGTGGCCACTGCTCTCCATCTGTCAGAGTGTGTCCACATGCCTCCAGCAGGTAGTGCATTAGCCTCGCCTGCCACTGCTGAGCCTGCTCATTTGTCCAAAGGCATGGGCTCAGGCATTTCACCCTTAAGCTGCAGGCTTAGCCAAATGGAAACACTGGCATGTGAGTCAACACACCATTCACTCTCACATGATTGATTAACACACGTCAAAAGCAAACAGCGGAATGTGGCAAAAAGGTACACAAAGGCATAGCTGGGGTTTAGTGCCCAGGCAGAAGAAAAAACATCCCCGCTGAGGGCGCGCCGCTTAATAATGTAAATACGCCCACTTTGTGTACACATACGCCGATCAAGTTGGAGACGTGATGGTGTTTCCATGACTCAAAAGCCCTTTTCTGTCATTCTGAAATTGCACCATGTTGCATATCTGTAACCTCTGCACTTAAAGATCATTTTAGCACAGAAGAAAGTAATGTGTCTTTAGGCCTAATTGCCAATAGCTACACCTTATCCTTGTTTGTCTTGGTGAGGAAATTGGTTTACAGCAACTAGGCCCTTAGGGTATTTACTTGGCTCTACCGTTTGAGTAACCTCATCATTCATTTGAGATTAGGATAATAGACATTTTTGTAGTCAACACACCCAACTACAACCCTAGCCTATAAAACACATGGAAACAGCCAGGTCAAGAGACGTGGAGTAAGTCATGTCCACCTCGTCACCCTTGTTTGGACAATGAGAGACGGCTCATTAAATCAGGGAAAACTCTGTCTCCCAATGATGGAGAATTAAGTCCTGTGGGTCACTGTGAGTGCTAGTCCTGCTCCATTACCCAGGGAGCGGCACTGGCTGGTGATGGGATCAAATTCCTCATTGTCGTTGGGGCAGATGCACAGGAAGCTGCCATCAAAGTTCTCACACAGGGCCTCCCCGCACAGCGCCAAGCTCATCTCACACTCGTTCACGTCTGAGAAAGGCAGGAGAGATGAGCATGAGGTCAGAAAAGGATCAGGCACATTCGCACAGGCATGCGTACAACAAGGTTGTGGTGAGGTCGCACAAAATAACTGTAATCATCTTGTTACTGGAAGAGTAGTTCATATCCAATTGACAGAAAAAATACTTCATTCATACATTATAGACATATACACTTCTTTGTAGTGATTGATTCACTCCTACTCTCTCTGTGGCTCTCAACCTCAAGCCTATTGGTTCCTAAATAAAGATGTAAAACTCTAAAAAAAAACAAAAAAACGATTATATATATGTAAACGATTTCTTTGAATAGCTGGGCACTGTAGTTTTTACAAACATTATTCAAATAAGTGTAAATAAAGCATTCATTAGGTACTAATTTCATTTATTCGTTAGGTATTATTTACTATCTGCAAAATATAATTTTGGTGCTCTAGTGAGTACAATGAAGCTCTATGGCACAGAGAAATACGTTACATCAGGCTTTGGCTACAGAGGCAATACTAGTTAGTTAGTTGATTAATTCATTGTTGGTTTTTGGTGTTTTCATAGGAGTTTAAGAAATACAGATAGTATCCCTACGCCTATCTTTTAATCAGTAATGTTAATGTACAATGAATAGTTATTAAAGACCAGTTACAGACCGACACATTTGCTCATGTCTCCGGGCAGGTTGGTGTAGCCTTGGTCACACTGGCAGTGGAAGGAGCCGTCTGTGTTCTCGCAGAAGCCGTGGTTCCCACAGATGGTTTCATTGACACACTCATCAATATCTGCGAGGCAAGAGCACACAGAGATGTGAGCACATCACAAATAATATTTACAACTTAAACATCACTACCATTCTGACCTTACATCAACAACAGAAATCACTGCCATCATAACATACCAGAAAAGGTTTACAGATTAGACAATTCATTAGAAAGGTTTTTATTAAACTTAATGTTTGTAAATCATTTCATGGAGAATCTCTCTGCATCACAGCAACAGAGTGAAATTGAATGTGGCGTGGATCTGGAAAAAACTGCAAGTGAATGTTTCTTGGTTGTGTCAATGGAGTGAGAAGTGATTTATAGGTGACTGGGATGTTGACAAAGTTTAAGAGACAGAAGAGTTTCCAGCATGCAGCCAGAATTCAGCATTTACCCAGACACTGTACAAGCATTTGAAGAAAGGTGGCTGAGGTGGCATGAACAGGAGTTGATTCCTATGCTAATCAATGACTTGAACATGTTTAAGATCATTTTAATGTGTTTGACATCAGATGACAGCTGTATAGTAGATCTAAAATTGTACAATGAAAAAGTCTGAGCATAGGACTTGTACTTGTACTGTACTTGTACTGATTTAAAGGGACCAAATCTGGCAGACGGCAGCCTACAGTAGTTGGTTGTTTGCATGGAAATACATCATAAAACAAGTTTAATAAAACCAGTGGAGAAACTACATGTTATATGTCAGTGTGAGAGAGAAAGACATGGAAGTTGAGACTGTTAACACTGTAACCATGTAACAGCGCTGCTGATTGCCTACCACTTGCTGTTTAAAGGCAACATTTGTGACCAAGTTCTTATTTCTTTGGCATCTCAAGTATAGCAGAGAGGTCAAAGAATGATACAACTGGAGAGCAAGTCTGATTATAATTGTGTAAAAGCAATCAGAGAGTTTAATGATCAAATTCATGTGACTTTTGCCCTTGGTCTGTAATAGCATTTTTTGAACATAGATTTATGAGAAATTTGTTCCACAACTCGTTAGAAACCACGTCTTGTTCTTTTCCGTCTTAAATTAAAAAACAACTTATAAACTGTTCAGTCAGAGATGAAATTAAGTCAGTGCTTGTATATTTTCTGCAAGTCGTTAAGTTGGGAACATTAAGACAGACAGCTGACAGATGATAGAAACTGTGCTAATAAAATTAGATGACCCACCACTGTGTCTGTTTTATCAGAGGCATGATTACATTTCATTTAAAGTTTCCATAACTAATAGTAACTCCACTGGAGTGATCACAAGTTTAAGAAAAAAAGGGAGGAATGGAGACAAAATCACAACATTTTGAATACTTACAAAACATTTTGATCCGTTTAACATTCTCATACTAGTAAAGCACACTTCGGATAAGTCTGCCTTTAACATCAGTTAGGACAAAAAGTCAAGTACAGTGGCAATGTAAAACACACCAGTTGATGGAGTGCAAAGCACAGTCATTCACATATTGTCTAAACCTGTTTCCTTTAGCCTCAGAGCACTCATAAAGGCTGTATCAACTGAAGAAAGTGGGCCAGTAGAACCACAAGTCATTTGATTTGAACAGTCTGCTTGGCAAGGCTTTGCCTTCCCCTCCAACACAGACAACTACTTTGTCAGGATCGCTAGGGGACAAGTTATCTGTCAGTGTTGCCGTCCTGACTTGGCCACTACTCCAACATGCCTCCGAGGTCAGAGACAGAGGCTCCCACAAGCTAATAAAAACGGCTGCGGAGACAAAATTGCCTTTGTCATTTGTAAAACCTTTAACATGAAATGCTGAAAAGGATTGCTCAAATAGACTTGTGGGCTCAAATGGTTGCAACATGATGAAAGGAGGATGGATGGACACATACTGAAAACCGCCAACCCATCGGATTTGCATTTTGCATCTGAGGATTGAGATGCCAAACCAGTGTAGAAGTGGCAGCGTTTTTTTGGATACTATGAGATATTACAAGTAATCTAAAAATATATTTTTTAAGAAAATTTTTCCCACAGCTTAATCAAGTGCATTCTTAGAGTAAGGTGAAAAGTATTATATATCAGAGTTTGAGAAACATTTCCTCAAGTGTGAAGAGCTTAAGTGGAGTTTGGAATGTTGGAATGACAGCGGCTGCCAGCTGGGAGATCTGGGAGGAAGGCGATGAAAGCTCTCCGCTTATATATAAAATAATCAGTGCCTTCAGGCAGATTTTCATTCATGTGTAACATGGAACAAAACCTGTTGCAAACCACATGTTGTGATGAGATGTAATCAAAGTATCATCCCTGGGAGGAATGAGAGCATTGAGACCAAAACAAATTAAATGGCCTTTGTTTAATTTTTTTTACTTGACCAGCCATTTAGATCTGTACTTGCATGCAGAGTCAGCTTGCTGATCACACCACTAATGGTTTGTATGGAAAAAACTAATAATACAAAATGAGATAACTACTCTCACTCCAACAGGACATGGGGTTGCCTTTCTTAGTCTTTCCATGTAATAGTCAGTTACGTCAGGACCCATGCAGAGCTGTAAACTGCCTGCAGGGAAGAACTGAGGCAGGGAAGAGGTTGAGGAGTTCATTTGAGGTGGGAGGAGCTGAGGTTAAGGGACAACCCAGCCCAATCGGCACCTGTGCTAATGGTCTGACTCAGGAGGATCTGCTTCTTGGATCCAGTGATGTTGCGGTTTGGGGGGGGTGGTTAATGGTTCGGGTCTCTGTGCCATGTGTTAATCTGGAGCACATGGTGGCAGGCAACAAAAATATAACAATCAGTGACTGTTGGCTCACACCTCCACAGCCCACACTTCTCCCATATTCTCTAGGCAACCCCTTGTCTGATTGGACCTATATGCAGAGGTTATTTCACACATTAGGCCAGGATTAGTTGAGGTATTTGTTTTCAGGGAAGCATGATTGTGCGCTTTATCTGACATTACATCTACAACCTGTTAACCGTGGAGGTCAAACTGTCATTAAATGTATGCACCTTTAAGAAAGAAATATCAACATACATCTGCACAACAGCATGATCTCACTCTCACACACACACACACACACACACACACGCACACACGCACACACGCACACACACACGGTAAAGTCTTTAGATTTCTATACGTTTAAAGGGGTGGGAGGTTGGCAAGTGTGTGACCACAGACAATTTCCGCCCTTGGGCAAGCCGTATTAAATACATTACATGGCATAGCTTGAGGGAATTTATGACCATGATGGTGAACTAAAGCTAAAAACAATGACCTGCGACAACACACATGCCTCCTTTTCACATGCCTAAAGGCGCCCTGTGTATCGCATCATAGCAGAACTCTAGCTCTCACAGCACAGTTGCAGCTGACGTGCTGCTGTGGAAAAAACACTGTTTTTCCCTTTTGTATTATGGCCTCTAAATCTAAATGAGTGCTGCGAGCAGGGCCAAAGACAACCGCTTCCCCTTCGAAGGCCGGTGAGTAAAAATAAAACAACGCCCCTCACAGAAACTGAAAATTACAGTGTCTGGCCTCTTCTTAAATATTTGATGATTTTTACAAGCAGACAGAAATGCCCCGGAGTAATTGAGCTCCCTCACTGGACTTTTATTGGGGTGACGGCAGCATCTCCCACAACTTGCAATTGTAAGGTGAAACAGGCCACTATTGTGTGCTGTGCTGGACTTCTGAGGGTGAGGGCTTGGTTCTCAAAATGGGGCTGTGAGTCAATGCTGGGAAGTATGAGTGTTTGTTATGGGGTCTAGTGAAAACACAAACAGCAAGCGTCACAACATAGCAATGGGGGGAAGATGGTCAGACATGGTCATAACTGGGCACCCATACAGGGAAGTAAAATTACGACTTTTGTGGCACCATAGGGGACAATGTGAAACTTTTTTTCAATCAGATTCCATCATACTCTACAGGATATGTCAGGTAAGAAAATGTGTGACTCATAGCACATAACATGGCAATGATTTGAGCTTATTCACAATGAGCTGCTTAGCAGTATTTTGACTCTTACACTAAAGGAGCGGAGGTCAGCAGCTGGTTTCAATCTGCGCTTATCACACTATAGGCCCCGCCACTCTTCGACTGGTGCCAGACAGGCAACACCATAAAGTGCAATGAGGAGGCAGCCACATGTAGCCGAGATCAGGGTGATGGAGGGGGCGGAGGTCTGATCTGTCACTGATCAGCATACTCTCCCCTGATCTCCATCTGTCGGTAGTCCAATAAAAACCTAGGGTCATGAGAATAAGTGAAGCCGCACTACACTCCAACTGCATCTCTACAACGGTAACAGTCTCCTTCTCTAACACAAACACACAAGCGGGGATGCAAAACCCACACTATCCATATGCACACACACACTTGCACACACAAACGCACACAATCATCCGCAAACACCCACAGCCTTCATATGCAGTCCAACACATCATTCCATTTGGATGCTATCAGACTGCTTTCCCCTCCTTGTCTGTCACTCTCCGGTGACTGTTTGGATTCTGTCCTTGCATAAGGAAAATATTTGGCCTTTTGTTTTGTTTCTTGTATTTCTCCTAAACCAGTCTTGTTGTTTTATGGTGCTAAGAGAGCAAAATAGACAAGCAATGCTGTGCTACAAAATATTAGTGATAAACTCAAAGTGTTGTGCAACCATATTATTATCTCAAGCCCAAGCTGTATAATCCTGCCAGTAAACACAGAAAGCTTCATGCATTCTGCTGGTCATGGAGATGTGTCTGTATTGTTGGCCAGCTTGTGGGCCCAGATGTATTATAAGTACAAACCTAGTCAGTCAACCCAGGTGACTGGGCACCTCCATAGGGGGTGGGAGTGGGAAGGTAAGGGCCTTCAATCTTATCCTCTCTCAAAAGCTGAACAGCGGTTATCAGGTTCCACTGTGTGTCTCTGCCAGAGGCACTCCATTAGCTCCGCTGTCCGAAGGATGAGACCATTATCAGCTGCTGGCGTCACACACCGCTCCAATGACAGTGCACTCCTCTTTCTAAAGTGCCCCAATTTCAGGGGCCACTTCTCCTCATATCCCCATGGCCTCTTGTGCATGAATACCTTGAATACCTGATAGCTCTTTGATTCATCAGCCTCTTTGTGTCTGCCTGCCAAACAGATATCATTATCTATGCACAGAGGGAGAGTCCTGAAGAGTATGTCGAGTGCTGAGTTGATTTGAGGCTACACTCTCCACTATCTTTAACTACAGCCCAAAATGGTGACTGGTACAAAAATAAGTAGGTCCATACAATGCATACATCCCTTGTTTCAGTTTATAGACAGCTTAAAGATCTGCCAGTTTTCCTTAACATAATTGTGTGTGCTGGTCTTTTAACTATATGGTTTGACCACTCACCACAGTCTGTGGTGTCTTCTCCCTCGAGGCCAGGCTGGCAGCCCATGAAGCACCGGTAGGAACCGATGGTGTTTTCGCAGCGCCAGGTACCACACACTGAGCTTCCAAACTCCTTGCACTCATTCTGGTCTGTCCAGTGAAAGAGAGAGAGAGACAGATGTTGGTTAGTAACTGACAAACAGAGGCACAAACCTAACCACATGTGCAATCAGACACTAACACGGATGCATGCACCCCCGCACACACACTATTCCCTCCACTGCGCTGCTGCTTCCAGTGTAATGGCTGTGTAGCAGGAGTCTGCCAGAAGGCCTGTGGTGTAGCTGTCCTCAGTAAACGCAGCAGGCAACAGGAATGGCCAAGAACAATATTATCACAGCAACCAAAGAACTTGTGAAGGAGCTAAAGGGAGACGTTAGAGGGGGAGAAACACCTCCTGCTCACAATGGGGTCATTCATACTTCCCTCAAGGGAGAGGGAGTTCAGGGCTCCAGCCATGTAATCCAGGCACCCCTCACTCCTGAGACCATGGAGTAGAGCCTCTAAACCAGGCTTAGACACTTTTACTGGATCCCGGTCACCATTGCCTATAGATAATTAATCCTAGCAAACTGTGCTATACGCTTAAGCCTATGTATGTATTTGATGAAAATCAAACGGCTTATGCTGACATGTTGTTTTACTCAGAGAGTAGAACCCTCAGGGAAGATTTAGGGGTCAGCAATCACTATGACATAAAGGAGTTTTATTCTGTCTTACCTTCACAGTCAGAAGTGTCAGCGTTGAACCTAAAGCCAGCCTCACACAAGCACAACAAAGAGCCTTCAGCGTTAAGACACTCACCCCGGATGCACACATTGTCTTTACTGCATTCGTCCACATCTACAGTAAGGCAGAGAGAAGGGGAAGAGAAAGGCAAACATATTAAAAGAGATAATTGGAGTGAGGGTGGATCTGTTACATATTGATTATCACTAAATATCCCCATATATCCTCTGTCTTTGTTACGTCCTCAGGGAACACCTCTCCTTTTAATGGTAATGTGTAATCAAGCGCTTGTCTGAGCACAAGATGCATTGGCCATTTGGAGCACTTAACAGTATACAGTACTGGCAAACAGAAAACAAAGGTTAAAAAACATCAACTTTTCAGGCTAAGAACATTTCCCTTCCGCTCGGAAAAAAGGAATACTGAATGCGACATGCTTGATTAGCTGTAAATTGGTGGATAATTGCGGCATAACAAAACAACCTTTATGGCCCTTGGACCTTGGGTAAAGAAATGTGGGGAAAAGGCAAGAAATTCATCACTGGGGAAAAAGCCTGTCTTCCTTTCAAACCTTTAATAATCAGATGAATCTTTCAGGGACGACAAGGCAAACACCCATTTGCAAAGATATGGAGAAAAAAAATAGCCCAGACTATAAGTAAACACATAAATATGCTATGACTGAAGGAGTTCAAAGCCTGTACTGAAAGGCACAGCAAGGCCATGGCACAACCTGTTGTTTTGGATTAAATTTAGATGGGTTTCAGTCTGCAGTCAGTCCTTTATTATTTACAGCATGTTCTGTTTTTGCTGAAAGACTGGCCTGGTCAAGGCCAAGCATCATTTTGGCCTCACCTGATTAAACCTTTCATTCTTTCATTCCCATAAATGTACACCCTAATCCTCCCCCTGCATGCTTATATCAGAGAGGTCTGGCTTTCATTGTGTCAGCACTGTACACACAACGGCAGGCTGCAAAAAAATTTACGACAACTGCTGATTTATAGGATAATTAGAGCCCCGTGTTTGTTGTGGCGGGCAGCCAAAGTACCTGATTCAGGCTGGGCAGTTTGCTTAAAGTCTGTGTACGAAGCCTCAGTGTTCAAGGATTGAACTTAGTCCTCTACTGTTAAAACTTCAAACTTGCCCATTAGAGGACGATGCCAGCATCTTGCAGGGTCCTAACATCCAGACCTACCTGCTTTACAGCACAACAGGATATTTCACTGCCAGACATACTGCCGTTTACTTAACTTCACCTCTTACTGTACTTGCAAGGCACACCAGAAATAACACTGATCCAATTCTGACATATGAGCCAGTTATTTCATGTATTTTGACAGAAAATGCTCCAGTTTTTTAAAAAGAAAAGCCTTCCTTAGCCAATCAGGCTACATTTTTTTTCCCATCGCTGTGACCAGTGGGTCAATGGGTGCGGCTGGAATAACATCAAACTGAAGTCCAAACTGAGAGTGAACTGAAACAGTTGATGAGGCCACGGCCCATTACACAGAAAGGCCAGCCTGAGCACTCATGCCAAGGGTCCTAGGCCTGATCTCAGCACACAGGACAATGTGGCGAGGATACTCTCTGTCACCATGCCATCCAGTGAATGAAAAAAACTTGTGCAAGCCAATAAAGTTACTGTAAAATGCTTGAGTAACATGGACTACAAAATCATTATTGCCAACTTTTTCCAATTTTGACCCTGCCTCACCCAACCACACAAGGCCTATTAAATCATCTGAAAAATAATTTCCCATTGCTATTATAATACATTTTATTTATAATGCCCTTTACATTTCACAAGGAAATCTCAAAGGGCTAAAGGCTATTACTGCTCTTGCGGCAGTGTGTTACTGTACCTTGGCAGCCGGTCCTTCCATCGATGGTGGCATATCCATCAGGACAGATGCATGTGTAGGAGCCCTTAGTGTTCAGACAGTCTCCTTCTCCGCAGATCCCCACAACGGTTAAACACTCATTGATATCTGTCACAAATATGCACACACAGCTGTGTCAAGATGCCAACACGAGCCAAGCCACGAGAAACAGTTAACCACTAATGGTATGTATCAAACAACCCTTTGTTCATGTATGTGTGTGTGTGTGTGTGTGTGTGTGCGTGCGTATACCTCTGCAAGACGTGCCATCCACCATCTCCAGACCAGTGGGGCAGGAGCAGCTATAGGAACCGATGGTGTTGGTGCACTGGCCTCCCACACATAGACTGGGGTCCTCACATTCATTCACATCTGTGCATGCACGTACACACATACACACACGCACACACACACACACACACACAGACCATCATCAGAATGACACATTCACACCAGATGAAAATCACTGGGTCTCACTTTAAATCTGTCATTTGAATGACGAGCTTCCAGACCACAGTGAGCATGTCAGAAAGTCCAGCATCATCTACATCAGTAATGACTTACTATAGTAGGTCATATTGTGCTGGAACAGATAACTATGAAAAATGATTGCACAGAAACCATAAAATGTAGTGACCACAGTGAACCACCCACTGTGCCATACCTTCACATGAAAGCCTGTTGGGTGCCTCTGTAAAGCCTGGGTCACAGGCCACGCAGGAGAAGGAGCCCTCTGTATTGGTGCAAACACCCAAGGGGCACAGACCTGGGGTCTGGCACTCATCAAAATCTAAAGGACAGGAGAAGAAGAAAAGGTCAGCTATAGTTTTTCATCTTAAGAAAAGTGACTTCTAAAGAGCCCACTTTTTGATTGTTCACTGTCTTATCTAAAAAATGTGTGGCGTGTGTATGACTCGGCTTAACATACAGTAAGCAAAGTCCTCTTTATTAGATCACATTGACAGTGTTTTATTAAAAAGGGTGGAAAGATAAGTATGCAGGAGGGCCATAGAATCCAAAACAGCAAGCTATTACAGGTGGTGCATAATTACTATATCTACAAACAGTTACTGGCTTACTGTTATGTGATCACTGGAAATTCCTTGAGCCGGTACAGATTGTATTTCTTACGGAGAAAATAGTGTGGGCCATTGTTAAGTGATTAAGACAACTCCATTTTGCCTTTAGGTGAACAGTTCTACAGGACAAGCTTGTTGTGGTACATGGAAGGCAGGGGAGTGGTTGACTTCATTTCGAATTAAGCCCTTAATATTTTTCATGGCATCAGAGACATCAATTAAAATCCTATCAGAGGCTGACTTGGACTCTGGCTTGTTTTGTAAAACGTTTTTCCCAGCGCAAAGACACATTTCAGTAGGGGATCTTCCTCTTGGGCTACATTCACACTTCCATTAAAAAACACACCATCGTATATATGACTAACTGAGGCCATGTTTGAATCCATTTAAACAGTAATTCAATTTTTGCTTCCCATGAAGTCATGACAGATTAAACCTCCCTGGATTTGTCAAAGCAGCCGTTTCACTACATTGATCTCATAAATCATGTCATGACAAATCACCTAGCACACTAAAGATTTTCTGTAATCATGTTCTGGGTCTAATGCATTCCTCTTATTATGCTTGTCTACTGTAATTATTTTTTACAATCTTTACCATAGCAACAGCTTAAAGTGTTCTAAGCAGGTAGGTTAAATCAGAGGTAGTTTTACCCTCACAGCTGTAACCATCCTCAGACAGTTGCAGGCCGGCTCCACAGTTCCTGCAGGTGTAGGATCCTGGCGTGTTCAAGCACAGCTGGGCCTGGCACACGTTAGCCACCAAGCACTCATCCACATCTGGAGACAAATACATGGACACATCATAGGACAGATTATCATCTCTGGCTTCAAATAAATAAAGCCTGCCAGTTGTAATCAGTTAAATCGGAAATCACTGGAACTAGAAATTACAAATGTCGACACCTCTATCTTTTCAGCTGAGCTATCTGGAGAACATTCGCCTGACATCATCTTGCTCTATTTGAGGGCAGGTGTCTCATTGTGTAGAGCAAGGGTCAGAGGAGTGGAGAGGTTACGGGGCCCAGGATCCAGCTATGACATGTTGTCTAGAAGGAGTATTTTTGGGCCCAGATGATGGGGCTTTAGGGTCCAAGCTGTCATAACTGATGCTGCCCATTTACAGCCTAAAACAGCTGGGAAACATGTTCAACAGAGTGGGCACAATCACCCTCAAGCATAGTTGTTGGGTATTAAGGCAAGGTCTAGCATGTCTAAATACAAGATACACACCTGTGCACAGGTATACAAACACAACATTCCTGCACAAACAGCATAAGCCTTACCATCACACTGTTGTCCATCCTCAGATACTTTGAAACCAGGTTGACAGACAGTACATGTGAAAGAACCCTCTGTGTTTGTACACGTTCCCTTCGGGCATGTCGTGGGCAGCACACACTCGTCAATATCTGGCGTGAAAACAACACAGACGGTTAAGACATTCACTGCAGTACAGGGTGTTTCTACAGCCAAGAAAAAAGACCAAAACTCCTGATGAAAGACAAGGACCACTAACCCTAACAGTGTTAGTTCTTTCAGGCTAAATAATTTATATATGGCGTTTTGCAGGAGTTAATTTGGTGTTGAATAAACCAACCTTCACAGAGCTCCCCGTCATATGATACCCTGTACCCTGTAGGGCAGTTCTCACAGGTGTAAGAGCCTTCCGAGTTTAGACAGATCCCATTGGCACAGGTAAACAGAGACTGGCACTCGTCAACATCTGGGCGAAACACATGTACACCAGGACAGACATTAATTGAACACTGATCACTATAAATTCTGAATAATATGGGGAGGGAATTCAGTTGCACAGGAGTTTTAAGGGTGAGGTGACAACCTTCCCAAATGTGTTGAGTAAGTCTTTAACTGTTGTAACAGCACTACTGTTTTTTACTGAGTGAGGAGCATAGCTCTGTTTTTATTTTTTAACAGTTTTTGTGTAAAGCACTTTGAATTGCCCTGTTGCTGAAATGTGATATACAAATAAAGCTGCCTTGCCGTGCCTTAGCCGGAGATTGAGTTTACCTTCACATCGCTGCCGGTCTTGAGACACTTTGTAGCCAGCCTTACATCTGGTACATGAGTAGGATCCCTCCGTATTAGCACACACCCCACCAAGACACAAGTCATCTTGGGCACACTCATTCACATCTGGAAACACAAAAAGCAGATTCACCACAACTGGGCAGACAAATCATCACCATCGACCAGTGTTTGTTCAAAACTGCAGTTTAGTCTAAATCATTAAACAGTGGAATTCCTACCTTCACATCTTAGTCTATCAGTAGATGGTCCAAACCCAGGCCTGCAGTTCTGGCAAGTGTAGGAACCTACAGTGTTGATGCAAATTCCTGCAGGGCACACATTACCACTTGCGCACTCGTTGACATCTAACAAAAAGAAACAATTTGCAGACATTATACTGCTGTCGAGAGAGCTCCACAAGCTGAGAAGTATGCAGTGATACGCCCAATGGCTCTAGATAATCCTTTGCAGACCTTCACAAGTTTTGCTGTCTGAGGTGACTTGGTAACCATGGTTACAGGTGCATTTATGGGTGCCGTCCAGATTGACACAGCGGCCGTGGAGACAAACTCCAGGGAGCACACACTCATCCACATCTGGAAGAAAGAAACAAAGAAAAAAAAGACAACCGCTAACTCTTTGTAGCTTTTTATTACAAAACTTCAATGGTGCCACAATGCTTCTGTAGTAGCACTGTGGAAAATTCAGAGAGCTGTTTCTTTTGCATATGATGTCGGATTGACCTTCGGACTGGCCGTTACCTTGGCAAACGTGGTCTGATGAGAGCTTGTAACCTTGAAAACAGTTGCACCTATAGGAGCCCTCGGTGTTGACACACCTACCACGACCGCAAACAGTTTGGTTCAAGCACTCGTTAACATCTGAGGACAGAAGTCAGAAAATGATATAATACCTATGTGAACAAGGACACTGTGTGACTAAAGAATCAGTTCACCCAAATTAAAAGAACCCCTTAATCTACCTCTGAGATTTCTGCCGCCACTCCACTACAATGACAATAAATGAGATTTCAGTTGTGCTCGCAGCATTGAAAAACCATGATAGGTAAATAAGAAAATGTGTTCTTTTTCTAATTTAGGTATACTGACCGTTTAATATAAGGGAAAATTGGGCCAACAACAATAAGACACAAAAAATAAAAACAAAGGCGTGTATAAAAAATAAGGGTTGTATTGGTAAAGGGGAAACAGTTACAACATAATTAGCATGCAAAATGACTGTAAAACAGCAGTCATTAAATTACATCAGTGCCCAAACCTTATTCATGAAGGCCTTTTACTATTTGCAGCAGGAGCTGTCTTTTCCACTTTGGGACTCAGAACAGTTAACCCTATTTGTGGAAAACCCTATTTGTGGAAAACCTCATGCTGAAATAATGTTTTATAGTGGAATTCATCAAGTGTTAACAATGGCAATTTTTCAGCTCAGGTGATGGTGTGGAGAGAGAAAATCTGATTATGTGAGTGTATGAGAAAGAGGCAATAAAAGAGGAAGACAAAAAGGAGCGAGGAAGGAAAAGTATTTGTCTGTAAAGGAGGTGGAGAGAGGATGTGATAGAGATGCTGAAACAGAGAGCCACACAGTGAAAACAGTCACAGACTGGGTTTTGTTTGCCTAGCAGTGGGCACTGCCAGATGTCTGTCAGTATGGCCCAATGCTTTGTTTCTGCAATCATCCGGCATCTCTCAGGCCTCTGCGATAAGCCCTGACAGGGCAATGGAGCTGTTTTCTCTATCACACCAGCAATTAGGCTTATCCACGATTCGGCCAATTGAGCCCAAACCACTGTGCTACCGTCAATTGACTGAAGCAAATACTGTAAACCCGGCACTCATATTGCTTGTTTTATGTGACTCTCATAGTGCCAGACGTATACTGTGGGCCTGTTAGCACTGCCCGGGTGGATGTTCGGGGTAAAAATATTTACCTATAATGTTATCCCTCATTTAAAGGTTTCCTCTTGGTTGCTGTTTATACACCACTGATTTAAACACAGAATGAATAACATTAGTGGTCTCACAAACAGAAAGTAGCTGAAGTTAAGTGTTTTCTTTAGAGGCAAGGGAATAATGAGAGTTTACACAAGGGCATCAGTCGTCAGACTCACTGAGAAATCGGTTAAAAAGATCTCCAAATTACCACTAAAGTTAATTTCCATATTTTCCATTCTCATTCTGTCTATCGGCTTTTCAGATTTCTGGAATACTCACTCCAGGAGCTTAGGTTTCCAAACAAATTAGAGGGGTGCAAGGTCATAGTGAGGGGATGTGGTAGTAGTCCGACTCTTATGTAACAGGCCACTTTTAGGTTGGGAGCTGCTAGCGTGCTAGCTTAAACACAACACCAAATGTAATTTGTTGGGCATTTGTGTATTGAAATCTAATAATCCACAGTTTGGGTTTTACAGCAGACCACAGACAAAACTATGGGTCAGTGAGAGAATTTGTTTGCATGTCAGGACCTCTTCGCAGTGAGGAATTGACCCTTTGACCTTCTCATACACCTCCTGTGACTGCTCAGTCCTCTCATCTAGCCCAGCAGCGGCAATAAAGCCTCCACTGGGCCCAACAGTACAGTGGCCAGAGCTCTCCAACAATAATACGCTGTTTGTTCAAGGCTGTGGCCAAGAGAAAATATTTAGACTGTCCCAAATTGAAGTATTTTAAACAATCTTTTTACAGGGGCCAGTGATATCAAAAGATCAGCAATAACACGGTGAATGGGTTGGGGATATGCAGAGGCTGCTGGGTGGAGGAATTAATATATAGTACGTGGAAAAACTGAATGGAGAGAGAGGCCCACAAAATAAAGCCATCATCACTATGGTTTTGGGTTGTTGTGTGGTCCCACTAGTGGTCCACAGTCCACATAAAAAAATCCTATATAAGTCTAAAAAAGGCTTATTTTATATCATTTTCATGCACATCAGCCGTCAGAGTGTCCCTTTGAGCAAAAACTAATGAGTGAAACTAATTCAGCTTGTTCTATTTGGTGAGCTGTACTGCATCATAAGCTGTCAGGAAGTCATTAACAGCACGGCCTGTTGCCATGACACCAACTAGTAGCAGCAGCTTTTGTCTACGTAAATGTTACCTAATACAGGACTTTTAACAGTGTAAGAGGTAAACCCAGCTTCTTTTTATACAGTGGTCGAAAACAAGTGGGAGTTTGGGTAGTGGTGGTGGTGCTGCTGCTATGATGGGGTGTGGGATTTTCTTACCCACACATCTTTCATTGACAGGCCTGAACCCCAGGCTGCAGGTCTGGCACTGGAAGGAGCCGGGAGTATTGACGCAGACACCGTTGGGACAGGAGCTGGGATCTCTGCACTCATCTACATCTGCTCAGGGAGAAGGTGGACATGAAAATAATCATTTTAATTAGTTTTTACTAAAACAATATGCACATGCATGGAAGAAAGAGGGTGGTATGCCACAAATGCTATTATATACAAACACACAATCCCTATCTCACAAACTGTACATAGTTTTCTTCCTGGCTTTGATTAGAGGAAAATACATGTGCTTTGTTTTTTTTCTAACTTTGTTCGGTGCTTCACTATGGGAATCACCTCGCCGTGACCAACTATGGAAGCTCCAATGACACCACGTCTATCTGTGACAGACAGGTCAAACTGTGCTAGGGCCACACCCTCTCATATAATCACAGTCGACCAGCTCCTTGCAAATCATTCTTTCTTTTTCCCGTGAAGAAACTACACTAAGCTCTCTTTATGTGCATATACACTTGTGCATGCAGGCATGTCACCTTCGCATTGGCCTCTCCAAGACTTGGCAAAGCCACTGTTGCATTCACAGGTGTAAGATCCCTCTGTGTTGATGCATTCACCGTTCTGGCACTTGTTGGGCATGCTGCACTCATTAATGTCTGCCAGTTTAAATAAAAACCAAGGAGAACGGGAAAGAAAGTGACTATTGTGTTCCACAGCATTAATTAGGGCATGATACTTTTTAAATGAACAGCGCTGACAGACAAGAACTTGCAGTGCTCTAACAGAGAGTCTAAAGGTAACAGTGGCTTTCATCCATTGTCTCCTGCTGTCATTATCATTTGGGCTGCGTCTCACCTTGACAGAACTTCCTGTTCTGGGTGATCACCTGGCTGTAGCCACTGCGGCATTGACAGGTATAGGAGCCATAGTTGTTCATACAACGTCCTTTCCCTTCACATGGTTCCTGGTCACACTCATTCACATCTGCAATGGGAGACAGAATGTGAAAACAAGAGATCAAACGCGACATTACATTGCAATTCCATTTCACCAGCAGAGACTGTACACTTTCTAAGGCTTGACTTTGTAGCTCCTCTACTGTGCATACATTACTCAGTGATGTGCCTGAACCCAGCCGAGTAGAGCAGAGTCTGCGGCCAAGGCCTTCACTGTGAGGTAAGGGATCAAAGCTCTGTGGCAGCTCTTTGGATGGCCTTTACGCTGTTGTCAGGCATCACGGAACAGGTCAACATAAACAAACGGATTCCTTTCATTTTGGCTCGCTTCATTTCTCAAGGCTTCTGTGCCATGTTTGGTGTTAAGGACTTGCTTGCACAGAGACGATGATAGACAGAGCTCCTGGGGCCTCTGGTGTCAGCATGTGTGTGTTTATGTGCCCCTCCTTCTCTTTGAGTGTTCCACCGTTATTCCTGTCTATCTCCCTCTCTCTCCCATTGTTGCTTACCAATGCAGTTGGTCTGCAGTGCATTGAGCTTGAATCCTGGCTCGCAGTGGCAGGTATAGCCGGTCTGCACAGGAATGCATTTCCCACGGCCACATATGGAAGGCGTGGTGGCACACTTGTCAATACCTCAAAAAAAAAAAAAACATAAATGTGCACAGTCATTACTCAGAAGGCAGACAACAATATTTTTTACCTAAGGGTTATGTTACAATACAGACACTGTAAAAAGTTAAAAAACTGCATTCCACTAACACATGTTGCTTTCCATGGGAACCCGACTTGCTGTTTTATAGGTGAGGTCTTGGATGAGAGGACAGGTTTTACAGCACTGTAGTATTCTAACAGGTGGTATGGAGCTCTTACAATAGGGATTCGGCAAGAAGCAGGTCATGCACAGTAGAGCCTGAAGTTAGTGTTGTTCTTGTATTTTTCTGTCCAAATGGACTGTGTTAAAACAGACAGTGAACTGGGACCTCGTGTCTGGTTAAGGAGGGAAAACCCCACTACAGTATGTCTTTCTCCATAGGATTACTGTAAATTCTTTTCTCTATCACCCTGATGCTCACTCTCTCTGTCACCCAAATGCACTTTAACCCCGTCATCCACCCGTCTTCCATTTTTCATAAATCTGGTCGCTGTCAACACAGCATAGCTTCCCCTTCCAAGAAGCAGACACAGTCTTGGTTTCTCGCCCTCTCACCCTCTGTGCAGCACGGCATCTTCAAGCCAAATTGGCTCTGAGAAAAGGGGTCAAATAAAAGCACAATACAAGCTCTCCTTGGTTTAACTCTGGGCAAGCCTGAAAAAATGTCTTATGAGATGTGCTGCTGTTTGCCAGTGGTTGACTCAGAGCATGATCGTACTACATCTCCATACCCACCTGCCACTTAGGCACTAGTGATTTTAGATCCAGAGTTTCAAGAAAGTGTTTTATTTTGTATGTATGAATTACCTGGGGCTGAATCTGTGTGGGCTGTGTCCTTTGAATCTGGCCTGATGATGGAGGAGTGTGGAGAAGTCTCTGTGAAGAACGATCGAGACTGGGTGAGTGTGAACATAGTAAACTGCTAACAGTAAATTCTCATTCTCTACATGCTAAACGAGACACGGCTTGTTTTGCCGACCACTACTGCTTTAGCTGTCACTCACTGGGCAGCTGCAAAAAAAATGATCTACTCTTTTTTCCAGGCTAAAAACAGTAAAATGACCAAAATAAATCAAGTAGACTCATTGAATGTAATCAACCTTCAGACTTTAATGTCAATGTTTTCGCTGGCATGAGGGCAAAGCAGGACTGTGACGGCCACCACTGTGCAGGAGTGAGCAATTTATAGAAAACACATCACGTGTGTGCCTGACTGAAACTACTATTGGCCATTAATCTTTGAGATGATAAATCAAACCACAAGAGGCACAGAGTTGAGGCACTTGTTAAGTTTGAACAAGTAGTGTTGTATGATCTGTATAAGTAAAGCCAAGAGACAAATACCTGGATATTTCAGTGGTGAGTCAGTCACAACAGCTGGCTAGAAAACAAGCAAATATTGCATGTCAAAGATGTTGGTTACATTTCATCACCATATTTGTGTTCAAAAAGTGTTGTCTGCTTTTGTTGTCATATTCTATGCTAATTAGTTTTGTTTATCTACCAAAATGTGGTCTGAATAAGTTACATAATCATAACAAACCCTCCAGCTGAGATAGCTAGAGCATATCGCTCTAAGATAAACATGTCCAAAGTATGTGCCAAGAGGTTTACGCTGTGATATAACTTACCAGGCTCAGAATTTCCACATCTGCTACAAGACAGAAAGAAGAGGAAAAGTTTGTAAGTAGCAGAAAGTCGACATTCTGTTCGCATTGACAAGTACCATTGCTGAGTACACAATTCATACACAACCGCCCATGGTCATTGTCATGAAGACAAAATTCCCTAAATATTTACAGAATTGTCTCCTATAAATCAAAATGTCATAGCTCTGCCAATAAAGAATCTCACAAGCATTAAATCAGGGAGATACATTAACAGTAAAGCCCGAGGATTTAGACGTATGGCCAGTGTGGATTACTTGTGTGCATTGCTGTGATGCTCAGAGGGGTTTCACTTTGACGGAAGGGGGATACGAGTACTACTCAGTCTGTGTCCAATGTTGGATCAGGCATTCATTTATTTCTGGAGATCAAAACATCCTGTTGATGTTTGAATTTCCACCAAACGCAAATAAATTTGCATCCCGTAGAGTAAAAAAGAATCATATTGTGTATTACTCAGATGCCCTGCCTTGTTTATGCCATGGATTGGGGTATTAGTGAATACCATGTTTGAATAACATGGATAAAGTGGATAATATGTACAGAACAATCAGCAGCAGCAACTATTCATCTCTTAACCATTTAGAGACATTTACAACCTTAAAGTCAACTTGTCAGAGATTTAATGTACCAAACATTTTATTCTCACCCTCCGAATGTGTAGGTGTCTCTCTGGCTGGGTGAGAGGGATGGAGAGGCTGCTGTGGAGTCAGAGGGTACCCGGGTCCTTGTGGTGTCTGAGGGTACTCAGGGTATTGGGGTACTTGTGGCGTCTGTGGATAGATGGGGTATTGTGGCCTGCTAGGCAGCAGCAGCCAGGGCTGGATGGATGGAGGCTGAGGGAAAGTAGGACTCTGCTCTTCCCATGAGACTCCTGTGCTCTGCAGATCATCTTCCTCCAGCTGTCTGAGAGAAATCTGCACATCAGAGCGGGAGTAGGTGTATCCGTGACCAGCTGGGCAGATCTCCTTAAAATGGTCTGTGGGGCAGGAAACACATAGCAGCAAACAATGAGCCAGAGTGTAATTGTGGCCCATATTTCTGTTTGATATTCATAATAATACCACAAGTCATCCGTGTAATACTGTTATGTGGAGTTTGCTGTGCTTTACTGTGTGCTGTGAACAAGGGGGTTGTATTTTGGCTATTGCTAGCTAGCTGGCAGATCAGTTACAGCTGTCACAGAGGGCTACTAGCAAGAGGATTTAGAAACATTGGGGGGATATCTGCCCACTCAAACAAGCACAGCCATGCCAATGGGGGAAGTAGAGGATCATGTATTTCTGACCGACCTTTGAACTCTTTGGTGTAGAGGCGTGTGAATGAGAGGCTAATGGGGGATTGGCTGGCTAGATAAAAGGAGGGAGACTGCACCTCTTTGTGTCGGAGCCCAACAAACTTCAGCAATGGTGAATCCATTACAAGTAAGAAGTACTGTGTCCCCTACCTGACCTAAAAACCAGCAACTTTACGCCAAAAAGACTCTGGAATAGAAATATGAATAATGACAGATATGTGGTAGCTGTAAATGCAGGAAATGTGGATATGATAGGCGACTGAATGATGAATTTAAAGTGGAGGGAAATGAGTCTATATATGATCAGGAGCCACATCAGAGGAACTACAGTAAATATGGAATGATAGTAAACGGGCTCCTGTTACCAAGTCACAAGTAATGGGCCTGGCTGCTTGGTTCAGAACATGGCTCAAACAGCTTGTCAGCCCATACAAAAGCCAGCGTTCAAAATAATCAGAGGCTGTGTCTGTGTGCTGGAGGTCTGTGTGATATCTGATCTATGACAATCCCCATGAATCACTGGCCAGTACAGACACTCCATAAAACCAGCCTGTTTCTATCAGAGACTTTGAAGATTAGATCGGTATGGAAAAAAAGAAAGATGACAACTACTTCCTATTTTCACTTGGCAAAGGCTTTTTATTTCTGCTGTGAAGCTTTGCCGGCCTATTAGCGGGGTTTCTCTCTGAGGGTTGGAGTGATAACACAAGTCTGACTTCCGCTATTATGCGGCCTACAAAATATGAAAACTGGACTTTTGGTAATTTGCCACTCCAAACACATTTGGTTATTTTAAACTGCTTTAAAGCCTGGCTAAGAGCAGAACGGTGACAGAGTGGTAAATATTCATTGACTGTGCTTTCACTGACCATTGCTAGCCCTTGCATAAGATTACATGTGACATTTCATTTCTGCAAAAGTGTTAAAACCAGCGAATCGTTTTTCAGGAAGTACAGTAAAACCAGAAATGGAAGGTTTAGCTTGCAGATGGACAAGGAGATAAGTCTTGGGTTTGAACAGTGTATGAGTTGTAAAGGAGATTTTGTCACACATAAAGCAGCAGCAGGGTAACTTTTGGTGGCTGTACCTGAACCCGGCAAAGGACAGCGATCACACAAAGGGCCCCAAGCCTTTCCCACTCGGCTGCAGCAGCAAATCTGCTTGGTGATGTGTTGAGCAAGAGGCAGAGAGCATGCACTTGCTGACACAGATCGGTAGCAGAATGCCTTCTGGTCAGACACAGCTTTGTCCGCTGGGGAGAGAAGTTGATGCATCCATTTTATTGAAATGCAATACAAGAGAATGGCTACAGCCTAAATGATGTGGTCCGATACTTACAGACACAGTGGCTCCTGTCAGCGTCTAACATGAAGCCTGGTTTACATGTGCACCTGTAGCTTCCTTTGGTGTTGAGACATTCAGCGTTCTTACAGAGCCCAGGCAACAGGCACTCATTGATGTCTGTGAAATATGCAGTATAATATGCAATATGTAAGTCATGGACTCAATTCTCATTATGGAAACATCACGAGACATGTTTTTCCTCTGACAGGACATTTTTTTGGAACTCACAATAACCCCCTCAATAATATCAAATATGGTGTATTACATTTCATTTTGAGTATACAGAGTACTCATGCTTGCAGACCAGCAGAGATGATGTAAGGCTTTAGAACTCATTTAAAACTTGAAGGGTGACAAATAATTGCAATAGATCATGCCATGAAAAAACAGATGCTGGGAGGTGATGAAATATGGAAACTTTCAGGTTTCACAATTGTGTGAAAGCAAGGAGGAGTGATGACATAAAGGAAACATATATAATACATTTGACCACTGTAAAGCAGAATATACTCAATCGTGTATCCTTCTGACTGAAAGATATTATAAACTCTCAAGGCTGAGGTAACCTTAACTTTGAAATCTGGACCGTCACACAGAAAAAAACAGAAATATGTTTTAGATTATAATCTTCCTCAGCATCTTTCATTGACAGTGTCCAATAAGGTCACAACATCCTTTGCTTACGTCAATGAGCAAAAGTCTTAAAGAGGTTTTTTTACCCGCGTGGCCTGAACCATGTGCTGGAGTGAGACAGTGGCTAATGGAGTTTGCTTATTGCTCCAACAGTTCCTGAGTCACTAAGCCAAATGGAGACAAGCAAGCCAGTTAATGTGCCAGCCAGGAGCACAGGGGAACATATTTCAGGTGCTTAGTAATGCGCCTGACACTAGGATTAGGCAAAGTTTGTTGTTCTACCGTGTTAAACAAAGAGTACATCATTAGGTCTTTTCCCATTGCTTTGACGACTGGAACCCGACAGCCTGCCACTACATATTTTCCCATTTCTCATTAATCTGCTCTCGTTTTGTTGTCTTGCTTCCTGCTGAAAAAAAAGTTAGTTTAAAAAGAGATTAAGACTGATAAATTTGGTAGATTGAAGCAAATCCAACGAATGTCACAATGTTCTTTTGTTGTTTGTTCTTTCTTCTTTTCTATCTTTCTTAGAAGAAACTGCTTCTAAAGTTGAAGCTAGCCTTATAATGCCAAAGTCTCCATCCTCAATGTTATGACAATGTAAATATGCCTCTGTTAGCAAAAGCGACCTGCATGCATGAGCGCGATATGGCACATACTGTGAAGATATTGAAACACCACAGATGTCACGCCTGCCTGTGCTGATATACACATTCTACAGAGGTAGGAGCAACAATATTCTTATACAGGTACTGTGGGAGTTTAGTTTAAGCAGCATACTATTTGGTCAGAGTTCAGGTCAGTGTTGGGCTCAGGCTTCATCACATGGGGTCTTTAATCCATGGTTCGGTTGAGTCCCAGATTAGTGCTATTGTTACAGTCTGCTGGTGGGTTGACTGGGATTGAAACTGACTTCCATGACAACTTGTCATGACCAACACTAATCTCAACAGGTATTTTGAATCTATGCTTGGTTGCTTTCCTTGACAAATACTCCTTGTATATGTCCATCAGCAGCTTTTATCATGGTTGTTTTTATTGTCTATTGTTTTTTACTGTTTATTGATACATATATTGATGATTGCAATGCATCTAAGAAGTTTCCAAACTCTGCATACAAGTGTCTGCTAAGACCTTACTTGACCTCGGCAACTCTAAACTTCTGGAAAAAACAATACTCACATAAACACCAAATGAATAATTTATGGACACAGTAAAGGAAATTGGCAGCATTACTCTCACTTGCTATGATTTGGCTGTTATGGCTAAAGGGAGTACTATAGTGACTATTTTGGAGGTCTCAAACCAGACATAACTTATGGGGCCAGAAATGCATCCATTCAGAAACTGTGAATAGAGCGAATGCACATTCTCAAAATACATCTAAAGTAGGCAAATTCCTGCTGTACAACTTAATATATCGAGGTCTCAACCTGATTACCCAAGGCAGTATTCAATATGATAAAAGTCATATGTCAGTGTTTAAAAAATGTTAGTAGCTCCTATTTTATTAAGTTGATCCAAAATGTCAAAAGAGTTATGTAAGACTTCCATCATCACTTCTTTGAAGTGGTGTATGGCTAATATGACCTGGTTTACCACACACAACAAATACTTCACACACATCTACTGTATTTGTGCCTTTTATCTAACAAACTGGGAAGGGAAGCAGCTCTGAAGATAAGGAATCACCTCTGAAGTCATAGAGCAGCGTGTCGTCTGATGGGGCATCTTATCATATCATGGGCGTCATTGAAGGGTCAGAGGACTGCAAGCAGTAAATCATGCGTATCACAGAATATGAGCTTTGCTCTGTTCCAACAAAATACGCTGCCAACTTCTCGGACGAGGAGCCCCAGTTTGGCAAACTGGACACTAGGGCTGAACAATATTGTGTTTTAGCATCGACATTGCGATGTGCGCATGCGCGATAGTCTCATCGCAGAACGTTACAATGTTGACACTAAAACTTTTTCTGCTTCATAGAAAAGTAAACTTTCACTGTTCTCCTTTTACATGATTATGATTCCCCTTTAAGACAGGTAGCCATGTTGGCAACGTGTGTATGTGTCGTTAGTCCGACAGGGTTTGTTAAGTGAGGCTCTCCGTGTGTAGAAAAGTACCGCAGGCAGCAGCTGTCGCTGACACAGACTACACAGAGTAGTCTGTGTTTTAAGTTTGCTATAAATACAAACTAAATCACCTGATTAATGCAACATTATCACAATGTCTCCCCGCCATTTCCCCCCGCAGAAAGCTGCTAGCCAGGCTAAAGCTAATATAGTTAGTTTAAAGAAACAAGCAGAAAGCTGCTACCAGCCAGGCTAAAGCAAATATAGTTAGCCTAAAGAAATAAGGGGTCCGTCTGTCCCAACTGTCTGTCCCAACGCGACGCGACGCTGGAAACGTAACACTAATCTACTACAGAAGTCTGTGTCTGATTTAACATCATTTCCATTGATTTAATTGTTCTTGGATACACAGAGTTTGTTGCTAGTGCGCATGACATGCAGTTCTGATCAATTTATCAAACTAAGGAGCTGGCCCCGCTAGTCGACCACAACTTGAAATTTAGAGGAAGCAACATGCACTCATTGTCATACACTTTAGCTTGGATTGATTATTATATGAATACAATGGTGTCATGTTAGTCAACCAGCGTATTTCTACCTAATTTCCCTCTCCAAAATCACTTCAGAAGAGTAACGTTAGTCACAGATTACTTGCTTTGGTGTTTGTAAAGCATTAAAGTTTAACAAAGTATGATTCAAATTAAAAAAAGATCCTTTTTCCTTTTTTCTTCTATGTAGATGCACTCCCCTCCAAAATCACTGCAATAGTCGAGAACGATTTATTATTTCCAAATAGAGCTATTTATGTCATCTTTTAAAAATGACTTTTTCTTTGTTCATATCGCAATATATATCGCAGGGGAAAAAAATATCGCTGTGTCAAATTTTTCCAATATTGTGCAGCCCTACTGGACACCATCCTAATAATAAAATACCTAGTTTTGCCTCTTCGGCAGTTGCTGCAAGACCTGATATTATTAATATTTTTTTGAGAATGGAACAGCAGCTGAAGGGGACAGAGACTTTAAAGCACTTCAGTAAATCATGTGGGCTTTGCTTTTTTTGGAACTCAAGAAATGAGCAACTGAAAGGGAGGAAACATCTTGAAAAAAATCACAAAAAAGCATGAACAATAAAGAGGATAAATTTCCACGTGTTGGCTGGTTGACACACTATTGGAAAAGAAGTGTGCCCTTGTACACAGGTCTTTGTTTTTTATTAAAATATGTTTTCCATCTCAATCATTACCTGAAAACTTCAATGGGCCAATAGTAGTGTCCTGTGAGGAAAACATGTTGAACTTGTTGAACCAATGGATTAGGCTTGTTATATTGGAGTCAAACCTGTGCATTGGACTGTTATGGTGTGACTCTCCATAGACTTCCGTCTATTGGCCTTTGGATTATGACACCATTAATCAAGTAATCAAGTAAGACACAGCTCAAGTAGACTGTTTTTTTATTGAAAGTGTCTTATATTCCCTTGTTTTTCAGCCAAGGTTTATTTGGTCACGTAAGATGATTCCAGCGCTGTACACTAACAGTAGCAACAAACATAAGTAGTCTGAATTCTTTAGTGGAAGATTGTCTACAGAGTTGACAATGTGGTTGGTTTTGTGGCTTTATGAACAACCAGCCAACTAACAACTAGACACCCTAAGGATACTGTGATAAAGGAAAACACAGTGTATGCTCAGGTTGTTTTAACATACAGTACAGATGGCTGGGTGAGCTGGCAGTTATACAGTTTTTCTTCTGTTGGCATAAATAACAAGGAGGTAAACAGGACTGAAACTTAAGCTTCCTCTCAAATACTCAGAGTACCACATTTACCATAATTGCAGCCAGTTGTATCATTCTCCACTCAGAACCCCAAAGACCAATTAAAACAGCAGCTCCTGCTGAACTCTGACCTCTGACCAATGCTAATTGTAACCTTGACCTGGTTCCTATAGGGGCCAGACATACAGCAAAGAATACTTTTATAGAGGTCCACAGGGTTTCAATGTAAGTATGGAAACCTATGGCCAGTACGTTTTTATCACATTAATGCCATTATATTTAATATAAACTATGTTTTTGTTATGGGTAATAAATAAACATCCTATTAAACAACCTATTAAAATATGCAGTGGGCTAAATCACATGATAACATTTAGAAAACTACATACACATTCTTCAATATATTTTATAACTTACCTTGACAATGTGTGAGATTCATCCGTTTAAAACCTTTGGAACATTCCACTTGTCCATTTGCAATTACTGCATATGCTACAAACAGAAAGAGAAAGCAGAGCTTTACAAGAGCAGAATTGATCATACAGTGCCAAGCCTCTCTGTCACAAAGCATTGCATTCATCGCAGAGAGAGAAGAGGACCTGGGCTTTCGGGGGGGACCATATAACTTACAGATGTGAGCATCTTGGCAAGAGGAAAAATGAGGGGACCCACAGCTGGGCCTCGTGGGACTCCAGAGTGTGTGTATGGAAATGGATCCCCATCAACCACATTTATAAGACAGCACTGCCATCCAGCAGAATGTAAGGATAACACTTGACGTCATTTATAATCATATTACCTATAACTCTCCTCAACCCCTAGGGACAGATGAAGGAAGTGCTTACATCATAAATATGTTGAGGAAGCCTACGTGACAGCCCTGACCTTTATCATCAACTACAGTGCAAATCTTCTTAAACAAGAGACTTGTACTTTAACTGTGCACACACTAGGAAGGACGATTAATGTACGGCTCACAGGAAGGTGATTGGCTCAAAACTTTGCTTGTTTTGCCAAGGCAATAAAAATCATATGGTGTGTGCTTCAGGTGTGTACATAGAGGTTCACAGACATGCTGCAGTGAGTAACCCAGTTTGGCCATACTGACAGAGGGCTGAAAACATTATGTCATTACTCATTCGGAACACATTCAAGCCCCACCATGCTCCTTTAAAGGTACAGAAAGGTCAATGTGACTATCACATGGCAAAGAGAAAGTCCCTGTTTGTGTTTGAGCGTGTGTCTGTGTGTTTGACAGAAAGAGAGCGGGTGTGTATGAGGTTCTATATATTTCTAA
Source organism: Etheostoma spectabile (assembly GCF_008692095.1). Lineage (NCBI taxonomy): Eukaryota > Metazoa > Chordata > Actinopteri > Perciformes > Percidae > Etheostoma > Etheostoma spectabile. Next base: position 11,203,211 of record NC_045752.1, on the reverse strand, counting down.
ACATAGATATGCTGCCATTATTGGCAGCAGATCTTTCCATGACATTAACTAAGATGAAGATTTTGCTTCATATCGTGTTGAAAGGAGATGATCCAACATCTGATTTTGGAGAGGAAAATATGTGTTTGGGTGAAGAAAGCTCTAAGAATAACAACATGCTTATTAGCATGACGGAATTGTTTCTCACTGTTACAATCTATTCAGATTATAGTAACAAATCAGACACCTTAAAGCAATTATGGTAGATTTTTTTTTTCATAGTATTGTTTCCGGATCATGATAGCCATTTTTCCATTTGGCACATAAACACACTGGAAAAAAGTTGTTTCTGCCAAAATTTCAAAAAGCTGTGTGGTGGCATGTTTAAGTACAAAAAAGTTTATGTCTCAGCTAAAGCTGTTTTTTCAAATTCATGAACTTGAATAGTAATATTAATTTTCCAAAATATGAAACTTGATGTTTTAAAAAATATATACACAGTGGGGCTCGAATGTTTGGGCACCCCAGGTAAAAATTAGTATTAATGTGCATAAAGA
>NC_045752.1:11202561-11202665 GCF_008692095.1 Etheostoma spectabile | reverse complement strand
AAAGATGGAAAAATTTCCAAAAGGCATCAAATGACATTTGTATATGTCACAAAAAGTTAGATTTATTTCCATTATTTACACTTTCAAAATAACAGAAAACAAAA
>NC_045752.1:11202469-11202551 GCF_008692095.1 Etheostoma spectabile | reverse complement strand
TACAAAAGTTTGGGCACCCTGCAGAGTTTATACCATGCACCGCCACATTTGGAAAGCTGAGACCTGACAGTGTCATGGATTG
>NC_045752.1:11202353-11202459 GCF_008692095.1 Etheostoma spectabile | reverse complement strand
TCGTCTGGGAAGACCAGGTGATGTCAATCTTAAGGTTTTAAATGCCCCGACTCATCTGACCTTACCCCAACAATCAGCACCATGGGTTCTTCTAAGCAGTTGTCTA
>NC_045752.1:11202117-11202330 GCF_008692095.1 Etheostoma spectabile | reverse complement strand
CACAAAGCAGGAGAAGGCTATAAGAAGATAGCAAAAGGTTTTCAGATGCCAATATCCTTTGTTCAGAATGTAATTAAGAAATGGCAGTCATTAGGAACAGTGGATGTTAAAGCAAGGTCTGGAAGACCAAGAAAAATATCAGACAAAAGAGAAAAGCAAGTCAAAACCCACTTTTGACTCTACGATACATCCAGAAAGACTTGGCAGACACTG
>NC_045752.1:11201938-11202107 GCF_008692095.1 Etheostoma spectabile | reverse complement strand
ACACCATTCCACTATAAAGAGATACTCGTGCAATTATTGTCTTCATGGAAGAAAACCTCTTCTACGTCCTCCCCACAAAAATCAGTGTTTGAAGTTTGCAAATTATCGTCAAGCCTGATGCGTTGTGGAAACAAGTTCCGTGGACCGATGAGGTTAAAGTAGAACTTTT
>NC_045752.1:11201670-11201928 GCF_008692095.1 Etheostoma spectabile | reverse complement strand
GAGCAAAGGTACGTTTGGAGAAGAAAGAGCACAGAATTGAATGAAAAGAACCTCTGTCCAGCTGTTAAGCATGGAGGGGGGAATCAATCATGCTTTGGGGTTGTATTGCAGCCAGTGACACAGGGAACATTTCACAAGTAGAAGGAAAAATGGATTCAATAAAATTTCAGCAAATTTTGGACGCTAACTTGATGCCATCTTTGAAAAAGCTGAGCTTAAAGAGAGGATGGCTTCTACAAATGGATAATGATCCTAAAC
>NC_045752.1:11176522-11201660 GCF_008692095.1 Etheostoma spectabile | reverse complement strand
ATCCACGATGGATCACATCAAGAGGCGTAAACTGAAGGTTTTGCCTGGGGTGCCAAACATTGGAGCCCCACTGTATATATAATGGTGGAGAGAAATCTTGGAGAGAAATCAGGGTATTCAACATTTCCCACTCACAATAAACAGGAACAAATGACAGTGATGACAATCTTTGGGTTTGGTTTACACCATGGCCAGAAACAAATAATACTTTACCAAAGTACATCACTTGCTGCCACAGCGACGAAGGGTTGAAAACTGAGGTGACGCATGCAAGAAACTACAGTCACAGCCCTGCCAGCAAAGACATCGCATCTTGTCCCCTGGCAGAGTGAACTGGGAAAAGGAAGAAAGGTTGCTCTGTGTTTGTGACCAAAGCTCCAGGAAACCAGTGTGTTATGTATGACTGAAAGGGAGCTCTGGGAAGATGGAAATGGATATCTGGATGCCTGACGGCAGGCAAGCAGCAGGACCAGACAAGATCACATCAGCCACCTACACCATGAGACCAGCAAACACATACAATAAATCTGTGTTCTTCTGCTATTTGTTTTAGAAGCTCAGACATTCATTTTCGAGTTTGGTAACTGGTAAGAATTAGGCACCGTATGGGTTGGGGTTCCAGACCCAGTGGCCAGAAAAAAAGACTTTAAATACGTACAGGACACCAACAAAGTAGTGTCACATTACCAGACCTTTCTCCACAGGGCTGCAGGGGAGGCTCTGGTGAGTCCACACAGCATTCCGGGATGAGAGAAAAACATGCTCTGGTTTATTGGAATTTCTTTAAACCAGTCAAAATCGTCTTGAGTGGCGCTAAGCGCTGGATTGCGCAACGGCACACTCTGCAAAATAGCCTCGGGAAGGGACTTGTTTGGGTGGAACATGTGTCCGTTCAACGGTTGTTTTTGTCGTTTTTAACAGAAAACTCAGATTGGACAAAAAGTCTACCAAGCTGGATTTACCCTGCAGATATCTGAGGAGCAGTTAACCATAGTCCTCATAAATCCACCAGAGTTTCAAGTTCCAACGCAAAGTAAGCGGAATGTACCGGACATCCGGTCGTAAAGAGTGAAATCCGGCAGAATTTTTGGCGCAAGGGAGCAATCCCGGAAGTGGAATGTCATGGATATGGACTACCAACACAGCATTCTGGAAAAAATCTACCATCAATACACAACGCATCAATCAGTCATGAGTTTGTGTCATTTTCCCAGGAGTGACTGGAATGTGTGCCACATGGAAGCTTTGGGAACACGGTGCTGGAAGCTGAGTTATGTTTTGGTCCTGCTGTGACCCAGTGGACCAGGCAGGGTCAATGTACCTGAGGGTTGACAAAGCAGAAGTGGGTCAACATGAAGGGGGCAATGGGAAAAGGGGGGTACTGTGTCAAAGCAACAGCACTGTTTCTGTCTGCCCACCTTCTCATCTTCCTCTACACCCTCCTAATCCCCCTTTCAAAGTTTCTGAGTAATGAGCTGTTGAGGTAGGGTGGTGGGCACGCCCTCCTGCAGCGATGGGATCAGGGAAAGTCTGGCCTGAGTGACAGCAGGGCGCACATGCCAAGGGAAGCCCAGTGGGGGAGTTTCGGGTGTCTCAATAAAGCTTATTAGCAGGGAGGTGAGGACCTATGCAGTCAGTAACAACTTCAACATGAATCTGAGAGACAGCTCATTTCAAAACTCTGCTTGTCTTAAAATGGCTTGAGATGTGGTAAAAGTCTTGAGCAGCTTTAAGACCTAATTATGTAAGACAGGGGTCTTCAACAGGGGGTCCGCGACCCCTAGGGGGTCCGCGGAGGTACTGCATGGGGGTCGCGAAGGTTTTGGTTGATTAGACTTTTTTTATAACCCCCCCCCCTGCAATTTTTTCCACTAATTGAATGTCTTTAAATACACATTAACATGAATTCAACACACTGTAGAAACAGATAAATGGAGGCAGAAGATGTCTTTCAGTCATCAAGCACACAGGCACTATAGGACCAGTTTGATATAACACAATTGTATACAATATATATAATTAGGGGGTCCCCGCTCCATCTCGCCATCAGTTTGGGGGTCCTTGGCCTGGAAAACGTTGAAGACCCCTGATGTAAGAAGTACCACACAGACATTAAGTGGTGATGTAAAGTTGGCACGTTTCAACATATACCACATTACTATATATTTCAGTTAATGTTCGTAAAACATTATTTGCACAGGAACATCATAAAGGATGACATTTGGCTGACTGTACTTACCATTTCCTCTTTTGCTTCTTGGATCTAAAAATGGTCTGTTATCAGAGTTCAGTTCAGTAGATCTTTATTGTTCTTTTTGGACAATGTGTCTGCTGTAAGGTTTAAAAACAAGCTGCTGAAACTCTGCATACATAGGTTGACAACAGCCCTACGATGTACAGTAAGTATTGGCTGCTTTTTGTAGGATGCATTTACTTTAAGATACGAGTCTTGGCTGTTAGATTAATCAATTATTTTTGTAATGTTGAGCAAGGTTTGATAAATCACTGTAGTTGTGTCTGAATCCTGGGCGACATCAGAACCACGTCTTCTGAGCATTTACCTCAAGAAAGGATGATAAGCACCAGGACTAAAAATCAGTGACAACTTGGCCATGTCATTTTAATTATTGTTTAAAAAGAATTACGGTATTCTGAGAGGATTTAATTATGTGTCCGTTCTCATGCTTGTTTCTACAGTCATTTGTTGGAGTTACACAGGCAGTGGCTTGCAAGAGTGAGCTTAAGCTGTGCATCATTAGTGTCACCCTTGGTTACAAAGACTGTAGACCCAGACTGGTCTGTATCCACTGAGGGTACAGATAGAAGTTTCCAATTGTTGTGTATCCATGTAGCCCTTTTCAACAAAAGACTTTGTCACCCCTTACTAATATCTCCACTGAATGGTGTTGTGCATTCCACTGGCAACTGTTCAATAATATTTGCTTAAATTCCCTGACCTGAAAGTCTAATTCAAATTCCTTGGAGCTTCTTGATAGATGGTGCTCTCCTAAATTGGATCTGAATAAATCCCTCTATCAAACATGAAAGTTTACTTTGCTTTGAATGAAAGGACAGCTTATGCTAAATGACAGAAAGTAAAGAGAGGAGGCAGGAGGCTGAGAACGGAGAGAGTTTATAGTCAAATGGGTTCCTCTATTGCACAGAAATCTTTAGTTGCTAATTTGGTAAAAGCACTCTGTAGACCACCCGGGCCGGAGGGTGTTCTAAGACAATTGAGAAGTCTGATCCATCAATCACAGGGCTCAGAGCCCTACACAAGCTTCCCCAGGGACCTGCCTGCCTGGTAGGCAACCTCAATGTTGGGCTTCTCCCATTATTTGACTGGAAAACTGCGTAAGGAGACGGAGAATGGAAGAGTGATTGATACCATCCACAGGACAGGAACAGGTGACAGTCTTCCTGTCCACTCCATTGGGGGCCACTCTATAGGAAAACAACCAGCACCCGGCTAACTGAGAATTGAGTGATTCAGAGTTGTAACTATTGGTAAACAGGGACCAATCAGGGGACCGCATCACTGGAAGATGTGCATTTTCCGTACTCGCGACAATCCCAGCAGTCCCACGTGGGCAGCCACTGACCAAGCGGGAGTGAGAACGGGTCATATTAATTTCCGTGTTTCTGATATGAAGACGAGGCTTGTGTGACTTGAACATCTCACCAACTAAATGTACAGCAAAAGACGGTGCAAAACATTTCACATTCATTCACCGTACTGCCCATGTATACATTTTAACGTCAAGGTACGCTGTAACGTGAAAGTTGCTGCTGTTTCAATCCTGTCGGCTCGTTGCAGCGGGCGAGGCCGCTCCGTTTCCCCCACGACTGCCGCGCACACACATAAATGTACGTACACAACGCCCCCAACTTGAGCAATCAAAAAGTGATCTATCGTTTATGATATAACGTTGTTTGCGAATACGGACCAGTTAACGTTACTTGTCGGCCACATCGTCTCTAAACGGTCTGCTCACAGTGAAGCCCTGCACGTGTCACTAGGTTAGTCTGGCGGCTGCTTGCTCTGCCTGCATGCTACAGACACCGCTGCAACCAATTAACAAAACAAATTCTGTCATTATATATTTAATTTATAAAAGGTTTCTAGTATCAATGTATTGGCCGTGCAGTGACTGCTTGTGCTTCTCCCATGATCAAACATAGAACGTTGCCACGTCAGAGCGGCCACAGCGTCAAAAAGCTTCCCTGTACTTTTTTGACAAGCGTCGTTCAGAGAAAACTTCTTTGCAGCTCAAATCGGCGGCGGAGTGTACGTACGATAAACACACACATTCACACACGGTGGATGCAGGATAGGACAGCTACATTATTCTAGGTGCAATGATAACTTAAAGTCCAATAAGTACTTTATTCTAGGTGCAATGATAACTTAAAGTCCAATAAGTACTTTCCGTATGAATATTTGTACCAGCCCAGGAAAGGAAATTCTGCCTTCATGCTGGATAATCAAGACGGGCCCCCCCTACCACAGCATGTGATGACGGCGCAATGTCCACAAGTAGGCTACCCTGAATAGGACATAATATAGTTCTCATAGAGAAACAGCTATTCCTGTTTTTCACCTTTATGAGGCAAAAAAAATGGCTGATAAAAAGTGATATAAAAATCCACCTGCCAAAGTGGCAGGTGGTCAAAAGACTTCAGGCCCAGCCTCTGATCCAATGCTTGATTGGAGCAAGCAGCTTAAAGGGAAGTAATTTGCTTTCAAAACAGAATGTCTCCTTGGCACGCGCCACATTTGCCATTCTGGCACGGTCCATATCCCATGCCCTTTAAATAATGTGCCCCTGCCAGTAAAGCAGAGGCTAATCACTTAGGACACATGGGACCAGTATCAACATCCTCCTGCTGATACAGACATAGACACAAAACCACTGCACAAGCTACAAGATATTTGCTCAATTAATAGTCTTAGCTGTGTACCTGTAACATTTTGCTCTTACTATCTCACAGCACATGTGAAGCAACACAAATCTGTACTCAAAACATATTTTTCATTGTTCCTATTCACGAAAGTATGCATTTTAAATCTCTGTTTGTAGTTTGACAATTTTGCTTAATGCCCTTCACCAAGATTATGATGGCAATGGAACACGCATCAAAGACACATTTAAAACAGACCCACATTCCTCTATGACCTCCAAGTCACTGTGGAATATTAACCACGTAAGCTAGTTCCAAAAGAAGGCATGCCACAGTGCATTCCCAATAAAACTGTGCTTGTATCCAATTAAGAAACGCAACACAAATTTCACATACATCTGCCTCCGACTGGGAAATACGTCTTGTAGTGGTTAGGTGTGCTCCGCACTGATTAGCCACACTGCTTCCTAGCTAATAGATTCCATCATTCTAGTTGTGAAGGGATAACAATAAGTCAACATCAATGAATCAAATGCTGTCAAAGATATGTGACTATGTGTCTAGATCAAATCACCATAAGAAGCTGCTGTGGAGCTGTTCCAGCACATCTGTTCTCTCGCTGCCTATTTCTAAAGGACAAAGTCTCTGCATCTCTGGTTTTTGTTGGTCATTAACAAGTATTCATGTTTGATCAGTGTTAATAAAAAAATAATAAGCACAGGCTTTGGCCCCTCAATGGATGTCTGATTTTATGTCTGTATGATAGATGGGAGATTTGGGGGAAATTAAAATTAGTTCCTATGGGAAGATCTGTTGAGCCTTGTGGGCCCCCTCGTTCTTTGCCTCATCTGACTATTGATCTAAACCTTATGAAGAACAGTGTCCCCATTACAAAGATACACAGAGAGACACAAAAAGGGGGCGGGCGGCTCAGGCAGTGACAACATGTTGACCTTGATGACCCAGGGAGGTAGAGTTAAAAGAAACCGAGGCGCCTGTGGGTTTGTTGGTTACTTTACGCCCTGGGGACGTCTGATCTGGCTCCCTAGGAAGCCTCCCAGTCTTACAGACAGGGAGAGTCACAGAGAGGGAAGCTGCCCAGCAATGACAGATGGTAAGACAAACGGCTTGTGGAATTCCATTAGCTGTGAAACTCACAGTGAGGGAGGGGCTGCCAGCACAATTATACAGAGTCATGCAAACGCTACAGAATGGGTCAGACTTGGGGCACAGCAAATCCAAATTCAGTTGGCTTTGGGAACCTCAGATTATTTTACTGAAATTAAATATATCCTAAGAATTGCACAAACAACTCTATCCAGGCTCTTTGCTTTTCAAATATAAACTTCCTCTCAGTTTCTGTCACATGCTCTTGATGGGACCTGTGCAACCAAATTTCCATTCTCACTTGACTCACCAGTCACTGGTCAGCTCTTGTACTCGAGGACAGTTTTAACCCCCTCTAAGGGACATCAGATTCTTCATCAGAAATGACAACTCTAGATTGAATTAGTTTGAAATTTACATTTTCACGCCACCTTATCAGAAACAGAGGGATGGAGCTGACTAGAGCCTCCTCTGGTTGATCTGGATCTCATTATAACCTAGGAATACTCAGTATGTGGCTTTTAAAGGCTCTGGCTCCTGAAAGCTTCAGCTCCATAACGTCAGCCCTGCTTCACAAACACACACATCACATACCCTTATTGCCACAACAGTGACATATGGTCCCTGGTGTATAATAATAAATAACTAGAAAATTTGCAATACAGTTTTTTTTAAAGATATTTTTGGGAGCATTTTAGCATTTAATAGACAGGACAGCTGTAGACAGGAATGGGGGGAGAGAGGGGGGGAAGACACACAGCAAATGGCCGCAGGTCGGAATCAAACCCTGGGCTGCGGGCCAGATTTAGGTACATTTGCGAACGGAGCGTTATCAGCGCCATGCCCAATCCGCAGAAAGCGCACGCTGTGATACTACAGCTTAAGTCGTATTTACCAAACCTACAGTTCGTTGGGTAATCAGCGCCTTTCTCCGCCCACTATACTGTAAATTGCGCGCATTTGAAAGCGTTAAGTACTTATGCTATGATACTTCACGTTATGTGCCACTCTTTAAGTCTATGTCAGCCCTTTGAACCGAATGCATTTTTTTCTCCAAAATCTGAGGCAGCGGTCGGCTAACATTAGACCCGGCGCCAGCCAACCGGTGTTAGTTGGCTAAGGTTAGTTTGCTAATTCTGCCCTGTCACCACATCGTTCACAGAAACCGACCCCAATACAGATGTCACTCGTGGCGATAGCAATGTGCTTGGTGTGGATGAAGCATGACGTTAATGTGACTCATTTAGCGACTGGCTCTATACCTCGTAACGTTACTACTCCGCTGCTTGTTTGTCCATCAGTTAGTGTAAAACCTAAGCACTGAGATTTGCCGGATTAAATATCAGCTAATAATCTTTAGAGTAGTAGAGTAACTTTAGAGTAGCTACACTTTTTACCAAGGATCCCTTAGTAAATCAGCCTCTGTCAGGTAGAAAGTGAAATTGTAGAAAAAAAACTGTAAAAAAAACCCTGTAAAATAGACAAGTGCCTCAGAAAGTTAATGTCAAGCCCTGAGGAGCCATATGCAAGGAAACCTGCTTGCGGCTGGTTTACGCCTGCTTTCAAGAGGCGGAGAACTTTGCCCGTTAAATAGAGAAGTGCTTTCACGGGTGGTTTTTGTACATATCATGGAATACATAATAAGGCGCACTTCACGCTTCCCCTCCCATCTCTTTCTGGGAAACTCCCACTTTCCCCTTTACCCTCCCATGAATGCATATGCATGACACAGAAAAGCTCAATTTGACATTTTCAGTCCCCGCGACATGCAGTCTGCGCTTCCTCAGTGCGGCCTGTTTATACACACCTCGCAATGTTTTTACGTGCACGTTGCAAAACAAATACGCCTGAAGTAAGTGCAAAAGCGTACATCTGGCCCTGAGCCTTTGCATATGGTTGCCTGCTCTACCAAGTGAGCTACCCAAGCGCCCAAAATTCAGTAATACATTTTGACTGTGTGCCTACTACTTGGTGCACATCCAAATAACACTGGCTAACAGAAAATCTGATGTTCAACACGGCCCAAAATAAGGAGTCACCATGACAGGAGGAGTTTTTGTTTGGTTATTCAGACTTTTTTAAATGTTACACATCTTTCAATACATTCAGGGGAGTAGTAAGCTTTTGAATCACATACATACTTTTTAAAATATTCAACCTTCTTTGAGACTTTGAAATTAATAAAACCTTCTGACATTTTTACATTTTAATGACTTTTGAATAGAATGTACAGACTCAGAGTGGCATTATTTAAGGCACAGTGAGCTTCCAAGTGAAGCCATGTCCAACTGCCGCAATGCCTCCTGTATTAAATCATACAAAAAATACCAGGAGGATAACAGAAACAAGCCCTTTTTGGACAGTTACTGTCCTCACATTTCTGACACTACACACACCATTCTTGCACAGGGTGATCAGCAGGGTGTCATAGTATTAAATATTAAGCGATAAGAGATAGAGTTTTTTGAGCAAGAAGCTGGACTAGCTACGGTGTGCTAAAGTCTTGTCTCTGTGAAAACACCTGTTGGTGTTGATGCCTGAAGACAGTTTGGAGTCAGTCAGTTGTTCATTTAGTCCATCATGACATATGCTTTCCTCATCCTTTCTTGCTCTATTATTCTTGTTCTCTCCTTTTCTTCTCCTCCTTTGGCAGTATGAGTTGCTAAAGTGATTTGCACACTGAAAAAGTGGAGGGGGGAGGAGGAGACTGTATATTTGACAGGTCAAAAATGTCCATTTAATGATGATTATAACTCAGAAGTTTGTTCTTTAATTCAAAAACTTTAAATCCAAACGGTAAAATATTATCATAACCAGAGAGATAAAAGCAGGTAATAAAAAGAGAACCGTCTGCATCATTCCAGATATTTCTTTTCCTTGTTTCTATCGGTAGTTGGTATGAACAGAGCCAAAAGTTTAAGTCTGGTGGATTCCACTGTTATATGTCTGCGACTGAAGTGTGGGAGAGAGAGAAAATACAACCGCTGATCTAACCTTACTTTGCTGTTTGACATGTCTTGCAAAAAGAGAACAAAACGGCCTACAGTAAAGAGTCTCCATAATAGGAGGTGTGTGTATTAAAACTTGCTGCTATGGTGATTTCAGCAGTAAAGGAGTAGAGGAGGGAGGGGGAGACAGTATCTTTAATGGGTCAAACATGTCCGTTTAATGATAATTATACCTCTTAAGTTTGTTCTGTAATTCAAAAACGTGGTTCCAAACGGCAAAAACATTGTCATCACAAGAGAGATAAAAGTCTGGCAAACGCATTGATGTGGTTTTTACGTTTATGGTGTCAAATATATGCGACACAAAGCAGGTAACAAACAGGAAATCGTCTGTGTCCTTCCAGATATACTTTTTCATTGTCGGCAGTTGGTATTAACAGAGCCAAAGGTTTAAGTCCAGTGGATTCCATAGTTACATGTCTGCGACCAGAACAAATGTTTCTACCACCAACAACGATGTACAGTATGAAGAGTGAAAACTGTAGGGGAGAGAGATATTTGTTCGGAAAAATTTTAGAGAATCGTACTGCAGCTCCCTCCTCTGTCCTCCCCTCTGGCTCTCAACATTCCGTCCCCATACACACACATTGGAAAATCTGAAACGTCTGAAAACTGGACGATACATAAACTGTGATTTGGTAGACACCATGCTTGATATCAGAATGCCAATTCAGCCCAATAAAGGCCAAAGTCTTGTCTTTGGTTAAAACTTTTAATCATTAATCAAGTATGGTGAATCAGTATGGCCCCAAAGAGGGTTTGTTTTGGGCGATGTCAAGCGATTTCCCAAAGATTTCACATTAAAGCCTATGAGAAATTTTGTGCCATTTCTTTGCCGATATCGTGAAACACATGTGGCAGATCTCTTAGAAAAGTCACACCAGTCCCAATCATTACACACGTTTTGATGTGTTTTGTGTGCATGTGTTGGCAATGCTCCGTGACCATTAGCGGGACAAAAATGTGGTGGAAGATGAAGAATAATAATAATTATGGGGAATAATTATAGTCATATTGTCACACTGAATAACCAGCTAAACAATGTTGTCAGCTGTGTGTTGAAATGCATATACATTCACAAACTTCACAGAGAGATACAACCAGACTGCAACCACAGCAATACATCATAAGAATATATTTGTATAAAGCACTGTGCTGATTATCAGTTGATACTGATGCAAACATAGGGACACTAATGTGGAGGCAGGATGGGCCTAGAAGAGGTATATCCAGAGATATATGAAGTAAATAAAGGAGGCAAAGACTTACTAAAACCGAACTGTCACCATCATAGTGTGGTCAGGTTGACATCATATACATAAATGTAATAAAGAAAATGAAGTAGCAATGATTCCTCTCAGTCAACAGTACATTTTGTAAGCTGCTATAAACTGACCTATGGTAGCGTTACACCCTTAAATACAAACTAGGCTTTCATGAGATCATTATCACATAATTAACAACAGATACAGGAGACTCTTATAAAGCTCTATGACTTTTCCCCACACTGACCAAATTCACAGTGAAATAAAAGGTTGTTTTTCAGAGGCTGTTGTCTTCAGGTTATATATCAATCCTGTCAAACACGTAAGAAAGTATCCATCTCGGCCAGTAAGAGAGAAATTTAGCTGAAACATCTAGCCAAGTGTCTAAACTGAGAACAATAACACTTGAGAGGAATTCAAAGCATTTCTCTAATTAAAACATACTAAATGCTAAATGACTTCATTTTGACATTTTTCATCTCTTTTATTCTCTCTATTCTTCCTTCCCTGCCTGCGTGTGTCCTGGGACCCCAGGCTTACAGTATGCTCCCCCGAAAAACAAAGACAAAAATGAGCAAATGGGCTATTCACTATGTTTTACCCTCAGACTTCAAAGGAGGAAGCGGAGGAAAACATCTGGGAGCCAAAGGAGATCGTGCCAGGGACTTAGAAATCTGGCATGCCAAGGGAGATAGAGAGAGGGAGAGAAAAAAATGAATCATCATCTATGATAAATGGAGGAGACAGTGAAGGATAATGTCTGCTTCTGATTAGGGTCTGGTCAGACATTCAACAGGGTACGGAGACTTTGACAGCCAAATGACATCTGCGAACATGGCCGTAATAGGAATGTATGTATAAGTGTCGGGAAATGTCCCCATGTGCCACCAAATAAGCACGCCCTCCAAATAACACGCAGAGCTGTCACGCTGAGTCTCCATCTACAGTAAAGAGTGTCACCACCCACCCTGTCTGCCGGCGTGCAACCACCCTGCTGCTGTTTCTCGAACCTACCGCAGCTCTGGTTAGGAAGCAGTTGAACTGTGGCTGTTCATTTCCTCCCATGCCACGTTGGCTCGATCTGTCCGCAGGGTGGGTGGCACTCCTGCCAGGCTCTCATCTTCATGCTAAATAGGTTTTCATTTGCTTCCTAGTTTTGGTTTTATTGAAGCGAAAACAGCTTAATTTTTACAACTGGGTGCATGGCAATGTCACACAGCCGCCTCAGAGGAGTTTAGGAATCTAATGAAGGCTGCAATGTGCTAATCCTCATCAGTATCGTTGAGGCCTGTGATAAATGCTGTAAAAGTCAACCAAGCAAAAACAATTGCTGCTGCATCACTGACTTAACGCCTAAATATACAGCACTACGAAAGTAGAGCCCAGCTGTGTCTTGTTGTTTCGAACCAATGTGAATAATAGCACAAGAATACCAAGAGATCAACATACCAACGGCACAACAAAAAAATATAGTAACAGAATTACCAACTAGATTAGAAATAGATGAATTTAACTGTGTCATGAAACAGAGCAGAACAGAAACTGCTCAGATCTAATGGATTTAGTCAGGAGGGCTTACCTGGTTTGGTTGGACACTTCTGGCACTTGTTTAGACCCCAGGAGGTGCCCACGCTTCCACAGCAATCATCTTGTTTGGTTAGGCCTGGCAGAGGCTTGCCACACTACAACAACACACATCTGCATTAAATCTCAGAAACGAGTTCTGAGAATGAGTGTTACATGTTTGTGCATGCATGCTTGTTTGTGTTCAAATGTGTGTGTGTGTGTGTGTTGGCAAGGGCAGAATATGTAAGTGTGTTCGTGTCAGAGTGTGCTTGTACACCTATCTGCAAGGACAGAGTGAACCAGACACATCTGAAACTAGTTAGTTGGAGGAGGACATAAGCGCTGAGTCTCAAGAACAACTATGCACCTCCTGGCATGCCTTATTATGGCACTTGGCTAATTGTGAAGAGAGATTCCTATCAGACCTTATTGGATTTTTGGCCAATAAAGATTGAGGCAACAGAGAGGACATTCTTCTGGAGAACACCAAACTGGCATACTGGCGTTAGAAGAGGGAAAACTACCGCCTAAAGCTTTTGTCTCTGGGGAAGTTCATTGGGGTTTTGAAAAGGCATTGTGACTGGAGGGTTTAATTTTAAGCTCTCTATGAAACCAGAGTTGAGAAAATATGAGCTGCAAATCAGCACAAACAAACTTGTTCAAGGAATAATGCTGGCAAAAACACCTCTACTGCAGATTGTGTAGTTGTGAGAGTCATCCATAATGGCTTATCACAGCCAAGAAAACATATGCTGTGTTAAGCCTCAGATAAGCCAAACTCACGCACTGCCACTTAAGCATTTCCCTTTCCTAACATCTTTTTTCCCTCTTTGATGCATGTCTGTTGTGACATACGTACATTATCCTGACCATGCAAAGTACAGAAAATCTGTGGTGCATGTCATACTTTTTGCACGGTACCATACACAGCATGAATGTCATTTGAGTTACAAAGAGAACCACATGGGCTGATTTGTAAGCTTAACTTTTCTCCTCTGAATGCATCTTAACTCATAGAATGCCGACGGGGAACTGGTGGAACAGGACATGACCAGTGTGGTCAGATCTCATAAATTCTGGACATGCATAAATCCTAGCAACAGGCCCACTTCCTGTTTGAGACAGCAGCAATCAGAATAGGTGATGGAATGAGAACGGAATGGCACCTGTGGTAAAACAACACTTTCAGTCACTGGTGACTCACATCAGCTCAGGATGACAGGGTACATAGTGTGGTTTAATGACTTAACACAATACCTTTCCATCGACTGTTTCCTGGAAGCATCTTCCAACGTGTCCGTTCTGACGGTTGTGTGGTTGGCCGTGTCCATTCCCATTCCCATTGGTGTGGGGATGCCTGCTGCTATGCTCATTGGTGGGTTCATGTCCATTGCCAGGCTGGGAGCGCTGCTGGACAGAGTGAGCCCCATCTGTGGTGGCCGGTCTCTGCCCAGGCTGAACCCGAGCTACTTGGTGGATATGGACATCGGCATCTGGAGGGTGCTGAATGTGTACGTTCACCAAGGATGGGTGGAGAGACACTAGAGAAGGAGAGACCCACAGTTTACACATTATAGTGGATAGTTTATAGTTTCAAATTTTGGAAAGGGTAAGTGGAAGCATCCTCAGCCAAGGGATAAAAGCTGTATATACATACTGCAGTTTGCAAGCTATCAGCTAACATCCTGCACAAACTTGTTCAACACACACTTAGCTTGCTTCATCACCAAGTTATGAGATCTATGTGGGGAATTCCTGGCAATGAAGACACTATTAAGACAATACAAAACAACAACAACACGAAGAGTTTTGAATTCTCTGGTTTCAATCAAATCATCTTATAGACCAAGAACAGATTTTTTGGGGGGAGCTGAGGAGATGTTGCAATGTGGAGAATGAGCTCTTTTGTCTTTCTGACGAAGGGGAAGTATCTATCTTCATGGAGTGCCAGGGTTTTTTCCCAGAATCCTGATCTATTCTCATAAATCATAGTCGCACAGACAGATGCAGGGAGAGTCCAAGGAGATGAAGTAGACCTTAAAAAGAATCCTGGACATGAAACTGAGTGTATATATAAAACATACTAACAGGAAGGATCATTTTTTTGTTGTGACATGACAATACATTGGACTCATGTCATTTAATTATGTATTTCAAAATGGTTGATGGAAGATTTCTGAGTGGAATTTAAATTATTGAAGGCAACAATTCTGCTTCTAGTTACAGTAACATAGAGCGAGATGCTGAGCAAGACACAAGTAGGAAATAAAACAAGGATATCTGGAGAAACAGAAAGTAAGAGTAAATCTTTTACAATCATTCTTATAACTTCATGATGTGGCCTTGCTCTGTTTCTAATAACCACTTCTGTTTGATAAAAGCAGCATTGTGCAAACAATATGAGGACTTCCATTTACTTATCCATTATTCATTCTGCTCAAAATAGAGTCTGACCTCCACTGCTGGCCAGCAAAGGCAGCAGAGCACTACAGGGTAAGTAGTGTTGAAAAACAAGGAGTCGACTTGTGCGCATTTCAAAAAGATATACTGCGACAACAAGGAGAAGTGGAGCAATTGGCAAAGTATAAAGACCCCCATCACACCAGCATTTCAAGAAAGTGACATTTTGCTAAATTCATTTAACTGGAATTGCTGCAATCAGTGGAGTAAATCTTTTGTGATGAGTGCAACCGACCAATAGCAATCCATCTTTACTGTGAAGAGCCATTGAATACACAATGGATCAAATAAGTTGTGTTGCACCTTTTCCCTCCTCTGTTAGAGTATAAACTTTACATTTGAAACAGGAGTTGAGCTGGAGTCCACATGAAACAAGCTTGTTAGCTAACTGACAGTCTCTCTGAACTTGTTTTTGCCTTTTCAATATGTATAATCAAGAACAAAATGCCAGGGGTGTGTACCACAGAACATAGGAAAAAGATACTGAAACTGACTCGCTTACATTAATGGCTGGCTCACTAGCTCCAGTAGTTTGCAAACTATCCCTACAAGTAGTCACTACGAATTCTGCTGTTCCACTTTCTAGTATGACCAGACCTCAAAAAAAGTCGGGCCACAGTGTGCAGCGCACAGTTACCTTGCTGATTGGATAGTGGTAGAGTGTACATGGATTGTGAGGGAGATTTTGGTCCTTGGTGGCTGGCATCCTTGTGGCTGTGAGGGGTGGGTCTGGCAGGAGGTGGGGCTGGCAGGTGGCAAAACTTCCCTGTTGAGTTTGATGGACACCAGCACAGGTCCCTGCCGATGCATCGGCCTCCATTGAGACAGGGTATCTGACAGAAGACTGCAGAGAGGAGGAAGAGAGAAACACAGGGGTGAGTGCGTCAGAGGTAAAGAGAAAAAGATGAAGGGGTTATTAGACATGAATGATTTGTTAGGGTATACAACACACCACATTTAATTGCACAGATTTATGCATCCTCATGCACAAGGATCCAGGAATAAGAAACAGAAGGGAAGGCCCTAATAAGAACGGCATGTGCTGAGGCTTCATGTGGACAGGCTTTGTTTGGAAACAGTTAGCAATGGTCATACTGTTCTGTTCTTTGGCCATACCAGACATCAGTTGCAACTTTGTCCTGAGGGACTCATGCTGCACTTCCTTCATTGGCATGTTTTGTCTCGTATCAGTAATTACATACTCCTGTGTGTGGTGATGATGAGTGATGATTCATCTTGCAATAATTCTGAGAAAATAACAAGTGCATGGATATTTGTATAGTCAATTGGTTGGCTGACAAGGGGGAAATAATGTGAATTGCCCAAACTATGAAATTGTGGACAAAATTTCAAAAGGAGAGCAACTGGCTTTTCATCATATAAGTAAATTGAATCCCAAAACATGCTCAGTCTACAGTTTGATTTAGAGTTTTCAATTTACCGTGGGCAGAGATAGAGAAAAAGGCCAGCACTGGCCAGATGGTGTTTGACAGTACTGCTTTCACAGCTCTTTCACTGGCCTTATCTTTTGGCATACAGGATGGGTGCCAGCCCTGCACCCTACATACCTGGGCCTGTTCTCATTTACAGATTCCCTCTAACTTGACCTCACCTAACGCAAAACATCAAAGACCATCAAATGGAGAAAAAAAATCTATTCAACCGTGAAGAATGTGAAAAGCACCATTCCGGGTGCACAACGGATGAAAAAGTGAAGCACTGCACCTTTCCAGCTGAGGAGGCACCATTCACCACAAATATGAGGACTGCTTTACAAGACAGCTGGAGAAGCAGATGGTCCACAAAGTATGAGAAAAAAGAGGATGCTAGCAATGAAAAAATGCTGTGAGCTAAGTCCTTTCTGACAGAGACAGACAGTTACACGCTAACAGGGTGCAAACAGGGAACAAGGAGACGCTGGACAGTCTCTATGGCATGTAGGGAATGAGCTCCCTGTCGCATGGCATTAACAACAGTGAGACTGAAGGAAGAAGAGAGGGAGGCATGGAATAAGAGTAGAATAGTAACAGATGGAATGAAAGGGATTAGGAGAGGAGAAAGGGAATCGAATAGATTGAAAATAGAAAAGAGACAGCAATGGAGAGAGAGAGAGAGGGAGAGGCAATGTGAGAAAAAAGATGTAGAAAGACAGACAGAGAGAGGTCCAGCTAGGTGTCCACACACAGGAAGGCCTCCTGTGATTTGACGTGATGGCTAAATTATCAACTCAAGGAGACTATTAAATCCTTTCAATGTGGGATGCAGGTCTGCACTGGTCTGTGTCAGGTCAGTCCCACCCCAGCATGGGGCAGGAACTATTCTTAGACAACAACCTTCTGTCGACTCTGCGCACCACACTCCCTGTCTGCCTATGTGTCTGTCCATTTAACAACCTCTAACAGGCAAACAGACACACACACGCACACACTTCTCACTCAATAAACAGACTTCTACTGAATCTAATATCAGGCTTTAAGGTATATGTTGTACATAAGATGCGTATCAGGGGAGCCTGTTATAATTATCCAGCCAGATTTTACTGCACCGTGTAGGGAACATAACAACAGCATGAGATAACTGTTTGCTGTCCACTGACATTCCTCGACGAACACGCACACCCAAGCAATAACAGGATGCAAGCCTAAATGGAAAGCAATCTCTTTTTAACACACTCTTTAACACATGCTTTTGCATAATGAAGGATTTCTCAAGAATGAAAATGGGACACAAAAACAAACCCGATGCTCAGGAAGACGTGGAGGTGCCAGGAATGTAAAGGCCTTTGCCAGGACGCTGAAGTGTTTGGAATATCTTTGCCATGTTCCAAAACCCCATTAATGGGCACATAAATCTGCAACATCAACCTATTTATATATTCATTGGTCAGCTAGGTCCTCGCCAAAGAGCCTTGTGCATTTGAATAAGGGTTGGTTGCATGTTTATGTGCCTGTTTGAGTTTGTATGTATGTAAGTTGTATCTTTAGAGAAATTGTATGTGTGTGTGGTATGTGCAGCCTCTAATCCAAAAGTAGTAATTAGTGTGAGCTTTAGCCGGACCCTTAAAACTGATGAGAAAACTAAGAAACATGCCGGGGTACAACCCCAACCTTGGCATTGACCGCCCCTTTCCTTCCCATGGACACTCCTGTGTGAATTTGGAGCAAAGCCCCCCGGATAAATGGAAGGTTTATTGTAATCCCTATAAAATCCTGTTCATGCTGCTACTCTTTCTCTCTTTTTGCTTCTCCCTCTCCTCTTTCAGTCGTTCCTGCTCTCCCAGGGAGCACGTAAAATGGTTAACGGTGGGGCCAACCGCGAGGTGTAAACCGCAAAGAGATGGGGCTAAGTGTTGGGAGCGTGGGACTACCAGCTTCGTGTGTGTGTGTGTGTGTGTGTGTGTGTGTGTGTGTGTGTGTGTGTGTGTGTGTGTGTGTGTGTGTGCGGTGGGGAGATTAGCCCCCTATTACAGCCATCTTTTAATCTGGTCTACCCCCATCTCTATTGCTTTCCCTGTCTCTCTTTCTATTTGACAGTGAGAGTTGTTAGCGTAGCTCTCAGCTTTAATCTCCGACACTCTGCCTCCTCTTTGAGGTTGATATTGTGAACAGACAGCATGCCACTGGGAACCCATTTTGTCAAGCTCACCCCATAAAAAAAGAAATGAGAAAGTAGGAGAAGCAGTGACAGAGAGGAGAAGAGAAGATGACGGATGGCAAGCAGACAAGTAGGATAAGGGTTAATGATAATCGGAGGCCCCAGAGTTGACACTCACAGAGTCGGAAGCCGTGGTTCTTTGGCTGCTGCTGCTGCTGCAGCTGGTGCGAGGTCTCGCTGTAGACCGTAGTGATGTCTCCCTTCTCACAGCTGTTGTAGCAGCGCCCGCCACTGCACACCCTGCGGCACAACATGGGTGTGAAGATGATCTTAATGCGGTCCAAGTTGGAGGTGAGATTGGCCCCTGGAAAACACACACACACCTGGGTGAGAAGTAGCAGCAGCAGAGACAGGCTGGAGACGAGCTGCATCCTTCCTCCTTCAGCCTCACTGTGACACAATCCCCATCTGGGCAAAGGGAGGTTTATAAGTGTGCGAGGGTGTGTGCTGACGCCTGGGCAGCGGCACGCTGCAGCGGAATGAACATGTGCCACAGGCCAGCAAATGAGGGAAAGAATACTATTAGGTATCAGGCTAGCCTCCAAGCCCTTTATCATTGGGAGAAGGTGTTTTGGATGTGCGTATGTGTAAAGGAGACAGAGAGAGCTTCAGTGCAAGTTAACATTGTGTAATGGTGGGAAGCTGTTCAACAGCCGTTGCTGTGGTACAGGGCTAAAAAACAAGAGAAGCAGCTGTGTATGCTGGATGGTGGATCAGAGGAAGATGAAGTAGTGAAGGGAGAATTAAAAATAAGGAAAGACCAGATCACATTTCTTTTTGTTGTGGGTATAGGCGCTAGGGTTCAGTGCCTGTCATGTCAGAGAAGTGACAGGGCAGGTTTCCAAAAACATCAAAGCGTCAATACACAAGAACACACACACACGCACACACGCACACACATGCACACACACACGCTCACTCTCCTCTCGAGCAGAGCACCCACACATGCTCACACACTGTATGCAGCTTTTATATCAAACGTCTGTCCTTCTGGTGTGATGCAGACCATAAAAGGGGATGGGTGGACAGAGGGAGAAGTCAAGTGCCGCTTGGCCATTTATTTTTCTTGTGACTAATGTTCCATTCGATGGTGACACCACACATGTGTACAAATGTATCGTATTCTGGGTAAAAAGTGTTTGTTTTGACGTGGCTAAGGAGAGTGGAAATGTTAAGTATGCATGTAAAGTGAGAACAGATCTCAGTTTTATGATATACATTTCACAGGGTGTAATAGATCTGTTTTTTGTTCTTACCTCCTGGTAATAATGCATTGTTGAACTGTCCGTGCAACTGGCTGTTGCTAGTAGGCCTGTGAGTGTTAAAGGAGTGCCCATTGCTATGCCCATTTTTGTGTCCATGCCAGTTCCTCTGCTCAGTGCTGTGGCCGTTAGCGTAGCCATTGCTGCTGGGTAGAGAGTTGGAGGTAATGGGCCCAGAGGATGATGGATAACGTTTCACAGTGCGGGAGGTCCCAGTCTGCTGAGGGAAGGAGTCTGAGGGTCCCCTTCTTACTTGGGTCCTGCCATTCACATCATCACAAGACCACAAACATATGACCTCAGACAAATGTCAATGTCCAATACATATATACACTCAAAAAGATACACCCATCAGCAATGTATGCACATCACCGTGAAATCCATTTAAATATGGTCAGTGTGCAACAGAAAATAATATTCCTGCGAGACAAACATGCTGTCTTAGGTCATAGTTTTGCTTAATTGATTTTATAGACGAGACAAAATGATTTGGAAATAATTTTGCTTTAATCAAATTAATAATACCATATCATTCTTTTAGCACATAGGGTTTCTCAACTAACATGTGCTGTAAGTCACAGAGCCGTGACCCTTACTTATTAATAAAAAGATTCTGTTTGACATTAAAGACATTTCGCAAGAGACGATTTTTCATCACTGATCACTGGCAACCAAAGGGAACGAGACTCACAGGTTTGAGTTTGTGTGTGTTACTGTATGCGGGTGGTCTGAGAAAAGTGTGTGATTGAAGACATTAGATTTTTCTATCAAGACTACAAAATCCTTCCATCTCCCATTGTGTCTGCTTGACTAGATTATGAACTCCATGTTCTGTCTGACTGTAGCCAACCTGGGAGCTACATCCTGAGTTTTGCACCGGGCTGAAGGAAGTATTAAAACTAGGGTCGAAGAACTAAGCTCGTCCAGGGCTGCAAGGGGCACGTTTTTTACCAGTGAGCATTTGATTTGGGTCAATTACTGAGCCTGTGTTGCACGACCTGGAAGCTGAGCTCATGTGAGCGACTTGGGGGAGGCGCGTGCCTCTCAGAGAGAAAGACAGGCAGACAGGCCTACCTCTAGGGTTATAAGAAAGCTTGGGGAGTGCTGGAAATCAGCCATGCAGAAAAGCATCTGGATCCCACTGATCTGCCCAGACAGTAGAGCAAGACAGCAAGATGAACCATGTCGGGTAGATCAGAGGAAAAGTTCTATAAAACACACCTGTGGCCCTGTAAGGTAATTGAGGCTGTAATCAAACCACAAATGAAGATATAAACCATGCATTAACATTTACATTAATTACATGTGGTTGTTCGCCACACACCACGTATTTACACACTGAATCAGCTCTGTAGCTCCCGCAGATCGGACAAATAAACAGATGTGTGCACGATGCACAAAATGTATACGCGTACACTCAACACACACACACACACACACACACACACACACACACACACCCTGTCCCAGCTGTGCTAGGTGTAGCACAGGCCTACGCATGTCTCTTTATTCACAAAACACATTCCGGCTGCCAAGGAAACAGGACACTAAATGAAAAGGGTAAAAATAAACATTTGATAATGGTCTCTCACGTCATCTTTTTGTAAGACAACAGGCAGCAAACCTACAGTAAAGCTGACAGCTGCTGGCCCGGATCCTAAATCTCCAGGGCGGCTCCCGGGAATAAGATGTGAAGCATGAGGTGCTAGTGTCAAGGTAGTAAGGACTTACAGGAGGTGGCTAACCCTGCAACACCGTCCAATCCAAATTATGATTGGGTTTTTCCATTGCTAACAGTGACACCTGGCCTGCAAGCATCCTGCCTCACTTCCTAGGCTTGGCCAGATGTTACTCTTTCTGTCTCTCTCCCTTTTAAATGGCAAAGTGACTTCCTCCCATCATGAGCTCACCGCTGCCCTCTATGCCTGCAGATCAGGGGAGCGGTGAGGGCAAGCACGACTCACTCTGCACGTTTGATGTCATCATTAGGAACTTCAAGGCCTCAGGAGGAACCATTCCCCCGCTTTGTTCTGGGTGACTTGAAAGCAATTTTGAAGACCACTGCCAAGATTATATGGAACAGGGTCTGAACAGACAGATGGGATTCAATGTCTTGGATATCAAATGATGGCCATACAGTTTTAATTAAATCACTAATAGCTCTGATAAGAGAGCTGATGAATTAGCATGTGGTACAAAGAGAGAATTGAGGCAAATAAAAAGTCATTGGTAAAATATATTGAATTTATTAAATGTGTTTTTCATTCTAACTTCAGATCTAACTCTCGGAAAGCCAATAAGTGTATTTCTAAAAACAAATTCCTTTAGCAATGGCCAGAAAAAAACATCGTTGAAATCATGAGGCCAAATAATTTAGACACTTTGATTACATTGGGAGAGTCACTTGCATACAGTGTATGCAAGCATCTGGGTCTAGTACATTAAATGTATTATATCATGTTCAGAACATGTGCTCAAAAATTACATTCAAAGAGAAACTACACTGATAAGTCTCAGTCCAAACACTTGATCAAAGCCTCAGTTTACATCCGATATCAACAGAGGCCTTAAACTAAGATATAAAAGTATTGGCGCTGTCCACTCATCATCGCTTATTTCACATGTACGGAAAGCAATTAGAGCCAAACCTCATCACATTTGAGGAAATTACAAATCACAGTGATGGCCAAGAGTCTACAATGTGCACAAAAGACCTGTACAGCTTCCAATGCGTTGCAAAAGTTTTATTTGGCACATTTGCATATCTTTGAACTAGGTATTACAACATGTGAATATTAGCTCTCATGAAGGCATGACAGGCAGCACGGATAGCAGTTCCAGTCACGCTTCTTGACCCAGATGAGTTGGCAAGGAGGCAGTTTTGAAGCACAAACAGCTCACAGTCAAACCAGGACCAAGAACTGGAGAACAGTCAAAAATCCTGTCTGATCTTCGAACTTCTGCTGATGCCGCACATAAAACATGATAAATTACACTGCCATGCCAAATACTAGGTGTACTTTGAAGTTTTGATGAGAGTGTGTTGGGTGGGAGAGGTTTATGTGGAGAAATTCAGTTAGGTGGCTTTGTTCAAGTGCCAAGAAAGCCCTGTAGTAGGGGCTTGGAAAACACCACTTCCCATAATCCCAATAGTGATTGTGTTGTTTCTGTGAGTTGTCCACAGGGAAACGGGAGCCTCTCCGGAAATTTTGGATTCATCTAACTCTCTCACACACACACACACACACACACACACACACACAAAGTGACCAAGATCCTCTGGAATCGTTTACATCTTAAACCATCTTTGTAGCCCACTCTGTGACGAGGCCAGAACAGTGTTTATGTAAAGCAATGCACAGTAACCCATGGGCCACAGCTGATTCATTTACTAACAGTTCAGTTTTTGAGTTGCTTTCATTATCTTCTCTCTCTATATATCTCCATGACATAAAGCATATTTGTCAGTTGCAACTAATGTATTTCAGACAGAGAGCCTAGTTGTTCTGGGCTTAGGATGCCAAGTAGGTTGGAAAGGATTGTGATATTAAATGGTTTTTCACCAGCCCTCACAACACAAGCTCAGCACAAGTCTACCTTGGCAAAGCTCATTTTTCATTTTGATTTGTTTGAGAATACCAAAAGCAGAACCCACACCTAATGGCTCGGATTGTTGGCTTATGGCACCTAATGCAGAAAAAGAACTGATATGAAGAGCTTGTCTGGTTGTTGGACGGAGCCATATGGCGTTGAAAAGACTGTATAAACAACACAGTCTGACAGCAGGCAGAGGTGTCTGGCATGAGCCTTGGTCACAATGCACAACCCGATAGCTCCAAGCTCCCAGCCTTGTCACTTTGCCCCGTCTCAGTTCTCTTTGTGTTGGACTGGACATGACCTTCAAAATGACGAACCTCTGAAACCATCGGTAGGATTACAACCATCAAGAGTTTTTTTTAAACAAAATGTTTAATGGTTCCATTTACCTCTTTCCCAAGTGGAACGTCAGCCAAAATCCCATTACAGAAAATACACACAATTTGGGCAATTTGAAGGCTACTTGGTAAATAAGAAAGTAAATGACGGTCGTCAAAGACCAAGTGTAAATCATAGTTTTCACACATTGATCTCATTCAGAGAAAGCATTAAAGGCCATTGTTCATTTCAAAGCTTGCGCTCGGACATACAGATCATCCGTCTAACTGGAGGGAACAGCACAAATTAAAAATATTGTGCAAACAGCAGCTAAAACAATGAAAACGTTGTACTGCTAAACCACTGCAAGCATTGTTGGCAAATAAGGAAGAGGAGATTTATGAGTGTTTCGGTAATATGCACTTTTGCAATCAAAGATAGAGTCTATACTGTACAGAGCACTGTGTGAGGGATACAAACCGTTTTTGGATGCAACAAAGCATATTGGCCCTATTCCAAAGCTTTTGAGTGCTCCCTACCAAGTGGAACAGCAACAGTTAAGCGATTCGGAATAAACTGTGCAGCCCAAAGAAGAAAAACACACCTTGTTATGGACAGAAATAATGTCTCGTTCTGCTCTAGATTTTACATTTGAGACTATCAAGAGAAAGAGATGTTTTTCGGCAAATAGCTGAACAGATGGTGCTCCACATTTAACAGACTAAGCTTGCAGACAAGGAAGGAGAGTGCAGACTGTTACAAACTAGTCCCAGGAGGTGTTGGTCAAGAGCATTAGCAAAGACATACACACTTGACTCTTGTTCATGTTTTGCTATTCAAAGCCCAATAGTGTTATGAATCTCTGTGACGTTAACTCACAGACATTAACTATGATCCCAGATTAGAAACAGCAAGATAATATTACTGGGATTCCTCCTCCAAGTATGATTTGTTTGCATCAGAATTTGATTTTGCACTTAGTCATCTTTTATATTTGATATATGACAAGAAATGAATTGGATATTTTAAGTCTATATTGTTCTTGCTTTGGCAGGGCAGGGTTGTTCTCCCACGTTTTATCTAGCTCTCATGGCCCACAGGCAAAGAGGGGGAAGTTTAATTCAGAATTTGGTCTCTGTCTTAACAACCTTGGTGTATTTTAGGAGGTGAAAAAAGTCTCTGCAGGCTGAGAAAGAATTAATCTGACCCACCCAGTCAGCGCACCAAACCACCAGTGGTCAAACCCCACTGTGGCCACACATCTCATTCCACAGGCTTTATGCAGAACGGCCTCCTCCATTCATCATTCGCCACTGAGGTCCCTGTGTGTTCTTTCAATAAAATCCTGAGGTTTTGAAACTTAGCATGCACCAATGAATAAAATATCCAACCCCAAGTGCATTTCATTATGCTGTTGTTGTGTGTTCCTCATAGCAACAAGGTCATGCAATGGCATGGTGGTGAAGTTTGTGTTGGTTAGAAATTCAAAAATAACTCAACACCAGCCTCTGTCATAATAAAGTCCCCCCTAAATTACATCTTTTAGTGGATGTTTAATCTCTGGTAGTAAATGTTTTAAAACTACTGGCTACTCTTGTTTTGCAAGATTATTGTGAAGCTTGCACGTCAGCTTCTTGATGTTGATGTTGTTTTAAAGGAATAGTTTGACATTTTGGGAAATACTCTTATTCTCTTTCTTGCAGAGAGTTAGATGAGAAGACTGATACCAAGCTAACATGTGTATTCCCCAAAATAATTTTTAACTATTTCTTTAAAAAGCTAGCATTATATATATACAATGCTAGCTTTTTAAATTAAATTTAAATAAATAAATATAAATATATGCTGTAAATAAATAATAAATATACAGTATATACTGTATATATTAGGGCTATAACGATACACCAAACTCAGGGTTCGGTTCGTATCACAATTTTGACCCACGGTTCGATACAAACCTTGATTCTCTTTTTCTTTGCTTTTTTTTGGGGGGGAGGGG
>NC_045752.1:11176101-11176512 GCF_008692095.1 Etheostoma spectabile | reverse complement strand
CTCCTCAGTAAATGTGATACATTTTTTCTGCCACATGGAATTGTTTTGTCATTGATTACATCCCACTTTGCAACACAGTAATACAGAGACCTTATTTCTTGATATTGATTGATTTCAATGTTGATTGATCCAACACCAAAGATTCTTACATACCTTAAAATAATGTTTTTTTAAATCGTTTCAGTGGTTCATTAACTTAAGGAATGAGACATAAGAATAAAGATAATGGTAACAGTAATGGACAATTCCACTCCAAATCTGTAGGGGGGAACAAAGAGGAAAAGTGCTTTGGTACCCATTGTAAAGTTGCTGATTGACAAGAAGCTAATGCTAATGTAATTCTTAGTGGGTAAAGTAAGATTACGACACCGTTCAACACGCTCACTTATTTTTAGTATGATTGTTTTGACC
>NC_045752.1:11175785-11176091 GCF_008692095.1 Etheostoma spectabile | reverse complement strand
ACTCTGGGCTAACCCACAAATTCATTAGTAACATTAACCGTATAGATAGACAACTAACCGAAATTGTAATTTAACTAGCTAGCACACCCCTGTCTTCTGCCTCAGTCTCCCGGTGCTGCGAGGCTTCAGCCGGGATGAGAGCTGACAACAGCCCCGGGGACACATCCATTCCACAGTTAGCCCCCAGCCAGCTAGCAACCATCCCGGTCAGCACTTAGTTAACTCCGGTGCTAAGGACGCTAACGGGAGTTTACTGAACCTTCGGAAGAGAACAGACCCTCGTAACGTTGGCTACCCCCCCCCCCC